>NC_051186.1:22683360-22838360 GCF_013339695.2 Rhipicephalus sanguineus | reverse complement strand
CAGTCCTTGTCTGTTGTGCTGTTTTACATCTTAAATATAAGCACATAATACTCTATTCAGGAAGCACTGTTGTTCTGTCTGTCTTCGAATCCAATAAATGTGCCCGCCTTTTGGTCTTATGACCGCTCCAGTTTTATTGCAGCCTCGTCAGCTTCTAGTGATGTTTTGCTTGCTGCTCAAAATTAATGACAATCAGCAGCATGGGCAATGCATGAGCAGCATGTTATGTACAGCATGACTTACGTGCCATGATCATGGTGCGCTGGCGGCCGTTTTGCAAGCTTGATCTACCCCGAAATTGGTATGGCGCGACATTACTGTGTAACGGACATAAATAACACGAATTAACGTGAAAATCATGACACACATGTCATGTGCAGCATGGCTTACGTGCAATGCTCATGGTGCGCTGGTGGCCATTTCGCTAGCTTGATCTATCCCGAAATTGGTATTGCGTGACGTGACTGTGTGACGAACACAAATAACAGGAGTTAACACGAAAATCATGACACGCATGTCATGGACAGCATGATATGTGCCACGCTCATGGTGCGCTGGCGGCCGTTTCACTAGCTTGGTCTGCCCTGGAATTGGTATTGCGCGACGTGACTGTGTGACGAACATAAATACCATGACTTAACATGAAAATCATGACAAGCATGTCATGTACGGCAAGACTTACGTGCCGCTCTCATGGTGCACTGGCGGCCATTTCGCTAGCATGGTCTACCCCGAAATTGGTATTGCGTGACGTTACTCTGTAACGAACATAAATAACATGAGGGGCACGCATTTTCCTCAATGACAGACAAGACGATGTATGCAGCTCTTTGCTGGCTGCTTCGCATTGCATCGATTTCCACAATGTGTGGGATCTGGCGGCTTTTCAGTTTGTTCTCTTTCCACACTGTGGTCAGGGGGCCCGCATGTGACTGTGACTAAATTCGAAGCATTTCTTAGCAAACCTCAGACACTTTGGCCGTTTCTATCTACGTATCTATCTATCTATCTATCTATCTATCTTCTATCTCTCTAGCCACCTACGTCTGAGCGCTCTCCTGGTCGTCTCCATAGGTTGTAATGTACCAAAATTGGCATAGCAGAGGACCAATGTACGAACAGCACGGTTCACTGGTTATGACATGAATAACGCACAATACCTGTTGCGTACGTCATGAAACCCTTTCTCTCAGTCACGAATACCAGGAAGGAAGGAACGAAAACGGGAGAGAGGAAAGACAGGGATGTTAACCAGTTTGGAATAACCGGTATGCTACCCTGTACAAGGGGAAGGGATGGGGGAGATTGAAAGAAGAGTAAAGAAAGACAGAAAGAGAGGGGAACACACACGCACACACATAACTTCACAACGCAGAGCGGCCGTCTTGTGCGGTAGGCGGCATCATTAAAAAGTCTACAGCCGCTCGTGTAAGTCTGTTGTCCTTAGGAATTTGAGCAATGCCTTAGTTGCTTGAATTATCAAGATGACATTGGAGAATTCTTTCTAGTGTCAACGGTCTGTTGTGAATACGAGCGAGAGCGAATATCAGAGGTCGTCTCTGTGCAGCGTAGCGAGGACAGTCGCAGAACATATGCTGCAAGGTCTCCTCGGTGCCGCAGGCGTCGCAAAGAGCGTTGTCGGCCATCCCTATTCGAAACGAATATGACTTCGTGAAAGCCACTCTTAGCCATAAGCGGCATAGCAGAGTGGCCTCTCTTCGGCGGAGTCCAGTTGGTATTTGAAGTCGGCCCGAATACCAGAGTTCATGTTATGCGGGTATGTGCCACAGGGGATGCAGATTCTCAATGAACACAGTAACCACGAACATGCACATTCACACGCGAAGAAAGTGATAACTAACTTTAGTCAGTGTTTAACCAGTCTTCATAACGTGCACTGACATCGTACAGCGCACGGGTCTTTATCGTTTTGCCTCCATCGATATGAAACCGCCGCGGCCGGGATCGAACTCGCGACCTTCGGCTCATCAACCGAGCATCGTAACCGCTACACCACCGCGGCGGACGCAATGAAATTGAGGGAGCAGAAGACAAAACAGCCTTGGAAGATGCTCAACTACCATCTACTCATTCACGTGGTCCGCAACGTGGACCTCGTGGATTGCACAAAACCTGGGTCAGTGTTTTCTGCAATAATGTAGGAATGCCCCTCATCATTGCCGGTGACTTGAACATTGATTTATCAAAACCCAACAATGCCTCTTCTTACACTGCATGAAAGACGGCTTGGATGTGAACAGGACATCACAAGACCTCGTTGCCAGGTCCAGGACAGGAGGCATCATAGATCATTTCTTCGTAAGAGGCATCCACGATATCCACCAGCTGTACCATACCTTGAATTTCGCTACACTTCAACCCCTCGTAGCCGCGACCACGAACGGATTCGATAACAAGTCCTGTCGAGATGCTGGTGCTCACTGATCACGGTGGTGATGACCTTGTTCCAGAACTGCCAAAAACCCCTTCCACACATGGACATGAGTTAGTAAAACGTGCGTGCGTTGTCCGTCATAAGGGACAAGTATAAGCATAACAACTGAATCGCAACTGTAACAACTGTAACTGTGAGTGTAACGTATGTGCAGGGCGCCTGCGCGTGCCTCTCGGCTGTGTATATATCTAGAGAATTTTTTCTGAATAAAGCTTAGTTGCGCATAGAGCCTGTCCTGTGCATCTTTGTTCCTTCTTTGTCGTGTTCGAATCCATGCCATCCAATGTTGAAGAATATAAGCTCTATATAGCTTTCCTTGTCTGGTTTTGGTAACACCCATGTTGCTTTTGCCATCGTTGCACAACTGTAAACAACTTTTTATATAATACATGTGCGACTCTTCAACATATGTGTGTGTGTATACCATTTGCACATTTCTCTAGTGTCGTTCCGTCATGTTTGCTCAATGTGAAAAATAATGCCACAGTCACTTTCCCGCGCATGCTTCGCATAACATCTATTACCTCGATACGTGGGATCTGCCGAATTTTTTTATTTTCTAAATAAGTATGTTCATGAGCTACAACGGCATGACTTGTCTAAAGCATTTTTTTCTTGAGGGAATGCCTTCGGTCAACATGTTTTGATGCATAACCGTGAAACAAAACTACAGTTCAGAATCGCCGTCCAGATTTCAGACATTTTGGAGTAGATATGTTTTTGCAACCTGGCGCCTAAATCCCCTTCATAAATCACCCATATATGAGATATGGGAAAGGTCTTTCAAATGGCTACGTTAGCCATTTGAAACATTAGCCGTTTTTGTGTTTGTGCCTCATCCGGAGTTCATATCGACCAGATGACGCTGATATACCATCTCGTGTAGCCACCATAACACGTTCATATATGGAATATCCAACGCAAAATCTTGAGCTGTATTAGCAGAAAATGAAGTATCGTTAGCTTACCGCCTCATTGAAGCCGACAGCGAAGACGATGTTTTTGATCCGCCATCTCTCCAGAGGTAGTGGGTAAAACATGAGCGTATAGATATTTTCTGGTATAACTTTCCTGCTTGGGCTTCCGATACGCACAGTCAGTTATAGGGATCTTAAAGGGACACTAACGAGAAATATGAAGGTAAGCTGTAATGAACAAGGGCATTGAGGAATGCGTGCAGTTTCGATTGGATATGAAAAGACGACTTATTAGGATTATTAGTGGCGATAAAGAGAAGGCCGAATATCTCTTACTCAATTTCTCTCGCCCCAGACTCGATACTGAAACGATGTCGTCACAAACCTGATTGCTGTCAGCAGGCCCGTAGCCAGGAATTTTTTCGGGGGGGGGGGGGGGGGGCACTTGCTGAAAGCCTTGACTATTTGAGAAAAACGCCTATTTTCATTATTTATTTTCGGTAAAACACCATGTATCATAAAAATTCCAGGGGGGCCGGGGCTACGAGCCTGGCTGTCAGCGAATTATAGAAATCTCCATCATACATCACCATGCGTGCAAATGGCCGCTGCTTGGCCGCGGCTTACGTGATTGCCGCGGTGGATATGATTGCAGACTTTGAACCTCGCAACGAAGATCTCACCATGGCAGCAGGATTGCATTTCTGTGAGTCTGCATTGATCCCCCATGCTCTCGCGGCAACAGCAGTTCTTTCTGCATACGAAGCTTGGCTCCAGCCGACAGAAAGCGAAGCCTCGTTTTCGTCGACGGCATGCGAGGTGTCTAACTGGTAAATGCTGTTTATGTACCCGCGTATTTCATTTTTCGTTTTTATTTATGGCGATTTCCTTTTGGAGAACTCGAGCAGAGGTGTCGTGCAGTGAAGAGAGTTGGGGCAGAGCAGTGACAGCAGGGCCATGCAGGGCCACTAAGTGTGCCTTTGGAATGCGGCACGCATCTGAAGAGCTGGTGGGAGGGTGCCAGTGAGGAGAAATGTACCATGTGAGCAAAACCATTGAAACCCCATAGTTCTCAGCAGAAGAGCGGCAGAACACATGTGAAATCCGATGCAGAATTGCTGCGAAGCTCGCTCATATAAACGACGTCAACATCACTGGGATCAAACTACACCTTCCTGCTGTTACTATACCACCACGCTCACCGAAAGAATAAAAAAACGAATGAGGAGGATATCACGATGAATAGCTCTCGACAAATCACGGCCGGACTGCGTTTGTGATCACTACGAGAAATGTGACATGAAGTTGGATACTTTATTTGGTGTAGCAGATATTTCACAATTATTTTTAGAAAATCTCTCGTTAGCCACAGTTGCTTCCTCGTGGAAATGTGCTTCAATTCTCCCCTCATATAAATCAGGTAATGTTCAATTACTAAGCAATTATACACCAATCTCTTTAACAGCGCCTTCATGTAAAATGCTAGAGCATATCTTAAAACATGGAATTCCTTGAAACGAACAAAATCTTAAGCACTTCCCAGCACAATTTCAGACGCGGTCTTAGCACCATTACTCAACTCACATACTTCGTTCATGACATCAGCAGCTCTTTGGACATAGGTGACGAGGTTGATACACTCTAAGGCAAAATTACCCGAACGAGGAGTAACAGAGCCCAATAGGCGCGCGCGATGAACGGTTAAACCGTCGTAGGAGCAAGCGGAGAGGGATGCGTGCCGTGTGCAAACCAGTTACAGTGAAACCTCGGTGATACGAATCTCAGGACCACCAAAAATATTCGTATCACCGGAAATTCGTATCACCAGAAAGCATGGAAACTTTGCATGCGACAAAAGAAAGCTGGCGTACATTTTCATTTATTGTTTGTCACGGTTGCGGCAACGTCAGGAAGAATCCTGAATGATTGTCAGTTAAGTTTTTAGATATCGGCAATCATACCAGCACTCGTAAATATACGGCCCATACGCGCGCATTTAATTATTGAACCAGGTGCGTTGTGACCCGCGACACTCGGAGGCCATGACGCATCTCTGAAGATTTATTTTGACCGTAAGAAAAGTGTTTCTCTTACACCGTGGTTCTGACTATTTGGCGGTGTGGCGCGCATGCCCACGCTTGCGTTCCCACGCTCGCACGTGCTTGGCGCGTCTTCCGCGACAGCGCGGACAGCACCTCTTCGAACCTGGGTGGTAGCGAACGTTCGTATCAAACGTCGCTGGGTGAAAATTTGTTCGCAACAACCGTACTCCATTACATTGAGGCCAATGGGCCTTGGCCGGGACCAACTAAATATTCGTATCACCCCGAAATTCGTATGAGCTGTCATCGTATCACCGAGGTTTCACTGTAGTCTGCAAAGGGATGAACGGCGCGGGAGATGCAGGCCGTGTGCATGGATACATTCCGTGTGCAAACCGTTGTCAAGGGCACTAACCGTCTTCCTCTCTCGGGTCAGTCTTCCCACTTGTGTTCGAGCTGGCGTGTTGCCGTTTGTGTCACGCTCGGAGTTGGCCGATCTAGGAACTACGGCTCGCTGCCTTTGATACACACGTATGTGTGGATGAGTATGTCGTGCTGCTTTTACGTTTCGCCACACCCACGAAGTCTGGAGCTGCTCTCGACACGTCGCGACGCCGCGCTGTATATCTCCGGCGTAGTCACGGCACTGCCTCGCCACCGGCCAGGAATAGCGACCGAAAAGATAGTAGGCCTATCGGATCCATGACTTCAATCTGACTCGGGGCACAAACCGGCGCTGGATTCTTTCACAAGTGATCGCTCTTTATTCTGCCGTACCTATCGCGTGCGCGAAACTGATCGCGATTATTGGTAACGGACTCGATCGTGTTGTATATCGCGCACGAAATGTACCGCGAGGGCCGGCTTGGGCGTGGCTCGCGTGTGTTTCGTGACCGCCTGGATATTGGCCGCCATTGTCGTCGCCTGTCCGTATGTTCGCACACCGATGATTTGCCGTGGTGATGAGCTGCGAGCTCGCGACATTAGCAATATTAGGCAGAGGCCTCGCCGCTGTTTTGCGACTCATCCAAAACGCTGTGCAGTAGCAACGAGCTCGATTGTATGCCGCGCGCTTGAAATGCACCGGCATGGGTTGGCGGGTGCTTCAGATAGCCGATTTTAATTGCGCTTCGAACTCTGCAGAAATAGGTCGCCATGACCTTCGGCTTCTTCGACACTCGCTCGCAAGCAGTTCGCCACCGTTCGTGGTATCGACCCCGCTTTCGCTCGCTGTACTGGTGCTCGCTCGAGGAACTTGGTGGAAACTGGACGCCGTTATCGTCGGCTTCCCCTTCGCTCGCTTGCAAGCAGCCTGGCGCCGTTCGTGGCGTCGGTTTCGCGTTCGCGCGCTGTTCTGCTCGAGTTTCACTGGCGGCTGCGGCAGCTGACGGGCTTGCTCGAGCTGTACGTCGCCACTCACAAAAAAACGCCAGGCCTGCGCTGAAACCGCAGCACAGTCACAGCGAAAGCTGGAAGAGCGGCGTTTCTAGAGCCCGTTAAGCTCTCTTGGGGCTACAATACAAGTACACTAGAAAGGTACCCACTACGCCATAAATCACAATTTTTGTGAAGTTGGGAAGCACTTACTAAGCCATTATTCGTCATTCTGCAGAGAAGCGAGGCACCAGCTACACGTCTGTAAGGCATTATGTGCACTTTGTTGACGCGACGACTGATGACGATGAAGAATTATGGCTCAGCCCTTTGTAATGGGTTGCAATCTTTAAACGGCCCACCAGTTATGTAATTTGCATTGGGTGACGCCTGGTCGCTGTTTCCCTCTCCCGTCATGCTGTATAACATACATTGACGTGGGAGAGAGACGGCGGCGGGCGAAGAACTTTACTGAGACCCCGAGGAAATAGACCATGCGCTTATGGGCTTCCATGGCAACCAATACAAGTGCACTTGCGAGGAACCCACTACGCTATAAATCATTGTAATTTTACTGAGACCCCGAGGAAGTGGATCATGCGCTTATCGGCTTCCTTGGCAACCAATACAAGTGCACTTGCGAGGATCCCACTACGCTATAAATCATTGTAATTTTTGAAAAGTAGGGCAGCAGGCACTGTGCCATTTTTCGTCATTCTACGGAGAGCGTTGGTACCTGCTAAACGCATGTAAGGCATTATGCGTAATTTGTTGATGCTGTGCTTGATGACGATGAAGAATTATGGCAAAGCCCTTTGTAATGGGTTGGAAGCATTGAACAACCTACTCGTTGCACAATTCGCATTGTGTGACGTCTGGTTACAGAATAGAAGATTTTCCTAATTCAGCGCCACCTGTCGGCAGCAACGAGAAGCATTTCTCAGCCGCCATTAGTAGGTCGCGCGCTGTCAGAGCAGTCAGAGTACACGCGCGCGCGCTTCAGATTGAACGCTCGCGTGCGATCCTGTTTGCGCAAATAGTTGCCGTTTCCGATAGAACGGGATCAGCGCAATGCCAGCCCATTGCTGTGTATCGCAGTGCACGCAAAGAGGATTTCGAGACGAGGATGGGTCGAAGGTAAGCAGAAGCGCGCTTGCCCGCGGCTTTGTTTACAATCGGTGCGGGGCTGATGCCTACCTTTTCTTGCAGGTCTCGTTTTTTTTTCTTTTCTGAAGGATACGGACTGGAGGAAAAGGTGGATTATAGCTATTAAGCGTGACGAAGGCCCTTTCTTCACCGTGACGAAGTTCACAAAAGTTTGTTCAAGGCGTTTTACTGAAGGAAACTACTTGCCAAACGTCGCCGGAAACCGTCGTTTCTTGAAGCAAGACGCCGTGCCCAGCATCTTCGTGTTTAGTGCTCCGAGGCCTCCACCAAGAAAAAAGCCAAGAAATCGAGAACCACTTAACCTCGTCAGCGCTACAGTGCCTTCCGAAGGCGGGCGATCAACTACCGTGGATGTGAGCGACGTAGACATCTGCTCTCCTACATCGGTGACGAGCAGCATCGATGGCGTGGTGTGTGGTTGTGCGTGCTCGCTAAAGATTTCCGACCTCACCGAACAACTCGACGTAATGACGGCGCGTGTCCGTGCGTTAGAGTCGGAAGTAAAGAAAAAAGCCGAAGAAGTGGAGCTCACTAAAAGTTCGTTGTACAAAGCAGAGCGAGCGCTCGACATTGCAGCACAAGAGCGTAGCCAGCTGGAGAAGCGCGTGAGCCGAAAGTTTTCCGTTGAGTGCTTTCGGGATAGCCCTGTGTACGAAGACGTTTCGATCGAGGCGGTTTGGACGTAGCTTTCCACAGCAAACTTGTGACTTCGTTCATCGTTGTGCTTCGCTAACCTTTTTGAGGCGCTGTAGGCTTCTACTTTTTCTTCCGTAAGAGTCTCCGGAATAACTGCGAGACTTTTGGACCACGACATCACCACCAAAACAGTAAGCGAGACGCTGTAGTGTGGGCTCTCCGACACTGCCCATGCAACTGCCTGAAATGACGCCCTACTAATGGCGGACGGCAAAAAAAATCAGTGTGGCCAGACTGAATTAGGAAAATCTCCTATTCGCGTTGTGCGACGCTTGGTGCTTATTTTACTCTTCTACCACCCTATATTGCATATGCTAATGTGATTCCTTCCCGACATGAAGCCTGTATAGGACCTTTTTGCAAAGCAGTTTCAAGCACCGGCATGGCTCAGAGGTTGAATACTGGGCTCCCACGCAGAGGGCCCAGGTTCGAACCTCGTTCCATCCTGGAATTTTTTTCTTATTTTGTTTTTTTCTTATTTCGAGCGATACTGGTTACGGACACCGGCGGCGGCGGCGGCGGCGGCGGACAACTACGGCGCCAAAAACGGCCGGTGAAATGATCACATAACAGCTTTCGCTGTAAAACTCGCCGGCTCGTTGGGGCAAGGTGGTTGGCGGCGCCTCGGCGTGATGGCTGCGGCTGCTGCACTTGAAGTGTTTGTTGTGCTGTTTGGTTTGAAATGCGTCTTTGATGACGTATGACGTCACGGTGAAATTATTTACATGCCATATTTTAGACGTGTTTTTATTTCACATTGCACGTATTTGCCATGTATGTGCGTCTTCATACCTTCTGTGACGTGTCGCAGAATATTTTCAATATTTTTGTGCTTCGCAGGGGTGAAATTATTTGCGTGCCACGTTTTAGACGAGTTTTAGTTCACCTTGCACGTATTTGCACAGTGCGTGCGTCTTCACCCTCGCTGTCACGTAATTAAATATTTGCAATATTCTTGTGCTTTGCAGGATGCAGCCGTAGCCCACAACAAGCAGAATGCTGTGTGCCCTGGTGCGTACAACGCCTGTCATCTATCGCTTCCATTGGAGCAGCTTCACAGAAAGGACTGTACGAGATATGACAACGCGGCAGAACCTGTATTACACATTTTGTAGTGAATTCAATGAAAGAAAGCAGAAAGTTCACATGTATAGAAAAAATAAAACGTTTCATTGTCTCACTTTTGTCTTTCGTTGTCGCATTGAATGCGAAAGCAGTGACACATGCATGACTAAATATTCTTTTGCGTGTTCCTTTCCGCGGCATTTGTTGCTCACCACGGAAAGAAACACGCGAAAAAAGTATTAAGTCTTGCGGAGAGTAACTGTAGAAAATCATCCCTGGGATAAAAAGTTCATCCGAATGGAGCATTTGAGTGGACCGACCGTTGGTCTGGCGAGGTGCAACTGCGAGGACTAACGGTTGCCTGGTAAGGTGTAAATGTGAGGACCAAATGTTAGTCCATTGAGGTGATCTGTGGGGACTAACAGTTGCCCGGTAAGGTGTAAATGTGAGAACTAAATGTTAGTCCATTGTGGGGTCTAACTGTTAGACCCAGTGCCGTTAGTCCTTAGAGGGATTAATGGTTGTGGCAGCCCCATCAGTCCCCAAGCGGACGAACCACACACCCTTTTAACACCCTTTTGCCTTAGAGTGTACCATTTTCATAGATTTTGCCAAGGCATTTGACACTGTCTCACATCCTAAACTATTGCACAAGTTGTTTCCTATACTAAAGAATGTATCCTTGGTTGGCTGGATATCCGACTTTCTTTCGCAGCATTCACAATATGTGTGCTTCAGCTCTACTAACTCACCTCTGATGCCTGTTTCAACAGGAGTTCCATAGGCGTGCGCACAGGGGGGGCAGGGGGGGGCGGCCGCCCCCCTAATCACCTAAGAGGGGGGCGCAAAATCTGCCCTGTATATTGGCCCTTCTAGTCACCTAAGAGGGGGGGGGCGCAAAATCTGTCCCATACATTGGCTTAGTAGGGCGGGGGAGCACTGCGATGAACCTTTGCCCCCTCTAATGGGCAATCCTGCGCACGCCTATGAGTTCCCCAGCGTTCTGCGCTAGGCCCCCTCTTATTCGTGCTTTATCATAACGTTTTCTCGTAACAATATTAATGACCTCCCCTTGCACACACCTGTACAAATACGCCTTTTCACAGATGACTGCGTCCTATAACCTACTGTTAAACCTCCGTTGGATCATGCCACTCTCAACAATCCCTTCTTTCACTTATGTAACTGGTCCAAATCTTGGTAAATGAATATTACCTTCTCCAAGACCGTCATTATGTCATTTAACCGACGTTCATGCCCCTTGACTTTTGACTATATGGTTTTATAACAGTGTTAGTTTGTGCAGGGTGTTCGAACTCAAGTTGCATGGTGTGGAACCCTAATAACAAATGTGATATAAGAAACTAGAACACGTTCAAAAAAGAGCTGTGCGTTTTGTACGTAAAAAATATGACGGATTTTTCTCCGTCGAATTTTATTCCCCATCTACATTTGCGAAGCGTTGCCATGTTGAATGCCTGAAATTTCTTTACACTCTAATTGATTCTCCCCGCCTCGACACTCTAGACAGTTATCTTCAGTTCTCCAGACCTATATCTACGCGGAGCGACCACGCCATTAACAGTGCAACTTTTTCACCCGCACTGATGTTAAAATATTGCTTTTTTTTCCTTCAACTATAGAAGCCTGGAATTTGTTGCCTAGAAGTGTCCCCACCGTCCTTACCCCACCCCAGTTCCAGAGCCCCTGATGGTACTGAACCTTGAAGTGCGTTTTATGAGTAGTGTCGTCAGTCAGTCCTTTGAAATGTCGAGAAATGACGCAGAGGGAGCAGTGAAAAGTTTTGAAGAGTGTCACCGAGGAGACATGTGATCACCGACTGCGAAAGGGAATGACTCGTAAGAGCTACAGCCTACGTGAAGGGAATCGTCAAGCCGGTGAATATGGAAGGGCTTTAATTGTTCTGGAATATTCTTGAGTGTTTGGACTTGAGCGCATGCGATTAATTGTTCCCCATTGTTAGATTCATGTGAGTTGTATCGTGATTGAACCAGCGAAGTGTGCATGTTGGTGTGCTGCTTGTACTGCGCCTTAATTGAGAATATATTTTGTTCGTGTTATGAGCTCCTGAATCTGACTCGATCTTTAGACCGCAACCAGCGTTCGCTGGCGTGCTAAAAGGACCTATACCCTTAAAATGTCCGTGCTTTAGCGGCGCGTTTCGGGTGGCCGATTCGTCAGCCCTTGGAATCTGCCCGGTGATTGCCTCCCCATTGACAGGGTTAATGACAGTGAACAAAGGTTGCAGCAAAAGAACATTAGCAACTTTTCCACGGGGTGCTCCGTTTGTGTCCTCAGGCATTGTTGTTGCCGGATACATGATGGGTGGACTCGGCTCGGCGCCCCTCCCAAGTGGCGCCCGGGGCACTTGTAGTTACGCCACTGACAATGTGTCACAGACAATGTGGTGCCTGCGTCGAGAGCGTTGTCAGAGCGAAAAATCAGATGGACGCAAAGAATAGAGATAACGGTTCCAGCTGGAATTGAACCCAGGCAATCTGCATGGCAAGCGAGTATTCTACCATGGAGCCACGCCAGTCCTTGAAACTGCGCCGGGGATAGCTCCTATACGGGCTTCATGCCGGAGCAACGTCAATCATGTTGCAATGTCGCCTATCCGCTTCCATATAAATGTACTAAACATTACATATGCACTCTTATGACTCCGCAAGCTATAAGGGTATTCGAATCAGGGCCCGAAAAGTTTGGGGCCCCAAAGCCCTTTGCGTGTGGTCGCTTTGGGTCAAGCAGGAGCTAAGAGTTTTCGAATAGGGTCTGCGGCGCTTTGGACACTCCCGCAATTCTAGGTCACTCTAGCCTGGGCCAAGAGCCGTCGCTTCTGCGGTTGCCGTCATGTTTGCTTGATGCAAAGCTTTGGGGCAGGCTTTGGGGCTCCGGCCAAATTCGAGAAATAGCGTCCCCAATGCAAAACCCAAACACTGTTTGGGTCACACGCATGTACAGGGGCCTCGACGCTATTTCTTTGGGCCCCAAAACGATTGGGGCCCCTATTCGAAAACTCCCTATAGTCAACCGTTGCTCGGCCCCGGAGAAATGCAGCGACAACCGCTACTTATGATGTGCACATCATCGTAGCGCGCGCTACGCTTCGATAAAACTGACGTCCACATGCCCTGACGTGAGTGCCCACGTTACGTCGCACTTATGCTATGTATACCCCTTGGGCGTCAGTGTAGTCGATGTGTCTGGTTTGAAATATGCTCACAACTAATGAAAGTGCAGACAGACGTCGATCGACCGCGCAACGCTTGGCTCTAAACAAAACAAGACAAAACAAATGATCCCGCACAGGCTGCTACTTGCTTACGCATGACATCGACTCCCACAATACGTGGGATCTGCCGTAATATTTAGGGGCGAAGCTCCTTATAGCGGCACCCGTTCGTCCCTCGTAGCGTAGTATGTAACCAGTCTTACGCTTTGACCTGCAAGGTGGTGCCGGTGGGAGATTTTTCCTGTGCGTTGTTGAACAATAAAAAATTCGCAGCGTTAGCTAAAAGCCGACTTCTTCTGTCTCTCATTCCCATTAGCAGCCATTCTTTACCTCCAAGGTAGTGCCTGGTGAGATTTCTCCTGTGTGTGATTAAACAATAAAAATTTTGTTCAAAACGCCGTTGATTGATGAAATAAACCAACAAAAGACGCCAGATGTTTTGTAAAAGCAAAACGAAAGAACGCCAATGTTTCTAAAGCAAAACGAAAAGACGCCAGCTGCTTAACGAAAGACGCCAGATGTTTTCTAAGCAATGGTTTTCTAAACAATGAAAATTCACAGCGTACATGTAAAATTAAAGTGCGCTGTAAGTCGTCATAACTCATCGAACCTTTAGTATAAACGCGCCCGATCTCACGTCGGTGATGATGTACTGGGCAGAATTCACGGAAGATTCACGGTTTACCGATGAACCTCCGCAGCTTCGCCCACTCATCATCATTCACTCCGTGGATATGCTGTGATTTTTTTGGACATTGCCGACTTTTTAATTAAAAATTGCTATGAGTCAGGCACCTATCGTCTTCACAGACTAACTATATACGTTGAGGCGGAAATACTATGCCACTGCTAAAGTTCCCGCGCCAAAGTTCTTACGGCTAAATAACTAACGCGAGCACCAGCAATAATGCCGAAATGGACGATCACGCATGTATAAAACCCGGCGTGTTTCCCCCACGATCAGATTATAAATGATCGGCGACCAACGGCCGCGCTCGCTGCTATCATTCTACTGCAAGTGTTCCTTGCTTTTACTTTGAGCATTCATTTTGCTGCAGGGCACAAGTTCGCCCCAACAGCCGCCGCAGTGGTACAGTGGATACGGTGCTCGGCTGCTGACTTGAATGTCTCCCATCCCGCGGTTTCAATCCCGTCCATGGAGGTCGCATTTCGATTGAGGAGGAAGGCTGGAGGTTCGTGCACTTAGATTTAGCAGTGGAGTAAATCATAAGGAGGTCAGGGGGGTCCTAACCTCTCTTGTGTTCCTGCTAAGGGGGACACCCCGTGAGATTTACCTTTGAAATATCATATAGCCTGGTAACTATGCCAGTCGAATGCATATTTGGTCTCATAGGTGGTCATTGGTCATACTGTACAGAACATTTCGCATTCAATTTTTTAAAACATCTATTTTGTAGTGGTAACTGTGTAAAAGCCCCTAAGCACTGTACACTGTAATGAAATTGCAACTGCTGTTCGACCGGTTTCCGAGAAGTCTCAATAGCACAATTCAAGTATGCGAGGTGTGAACCCATGCTCGTTTTTTTTCAAAGCATGATTTGAAATTTCGTATTACTAAAAATAAAACTTATATTTATAAAAACAACTTCGCAACCAGAGCAATATTTGTGTGTCCCCCCTTGTCATTTTTCTGGTTTTACCCCACTGGATTTAGGTGCACGTTAAAGGGCCCCTAAACTACCTCCGACAATGTTTTAACATTTCAAGTAAACACATTCATCGAGTTCAGAATGCCGTCACGATCAACTATTCCTAACAAGACAGCGCTACAAGCCGTGGGCGCCCCACAAGTTCCAAGAAACAATCCCTTCTCCTCTCCCGGCCTTTCGGCAATCATCAGCTGCCTCAGCAATCGCCGTGAAGTCAACATTGCCGTCTGTTCATGTCATCCACAAAAAAGTCGCAGTTTCGCCGCAACGGCGAAGCAATGAATGCGATAGCAACAAATTGGAATGTAACGAGAACAGAAAGCAGCTCGAAATTGTTAGCGCGTCGCTGGAGCCCAAAGGACGCATGAAAAGGACGCACACAGGACGAGCGCGAACTATCATGCGTCACAGCCCGATACTTGAAGCGCACTGCTAAAACATAAACCAGGATGCACGAAACGAACGAACAGGTATACACAGGACGAGCGCGAACTAAACGTCGCAGTTGTTACTTATTTCTGTTTGAACCGCACGCTGCTTTCGCAAACGCAGCCGCTGGAGCGAGTGAAGTGACCGTCGTAGGCTCTGTGACTTCAGCGCGGACATCGTGGGGAAAGCACAAGATATACAACCCCCCCACTCTACCCCACGCCCGCCCCCTTCTTTCCTTGAGATAGGTGCACGAAGGCGACCACGCCCTGTCAAGCAAAAAGCCTCGCGCCATCTCGCTGGTAATGAAGAAACGCTTATAGGCGCCTGCCGTCTCTGAGTCCGGCCAGCAGTAAAGGGTGTGTATATAACGCTTGCCGTTCGCTACGTGGACGATCTGCGTTCCGTGGCGTAGTGGCTAACGCTACGCGCTGCTGAGCAAGAGGTCCCTGGTTCAATTCCGCACTTCGGAAGCATTTTTCTGAATTATTTTTCTTTGGGGCGCTTATATATATATATACATATTGTGGCGAAGGAATTGGTACTGCTTAACGGTTGCGCTCTCCAGCGGCTCCTAGTGGGTCGTCCTCTTAAAAACGCCGCTCGCGCTCGGAGCCCGTGCTTTTGCCTTGACTGTCGCCATAGTGCATTGTCACCGAGTGCCGTCCAATAAACAGCTTAACAAATTGGTGGAGGTGCTGTGCTCCCATTCAATGCCCCTAGAGCTTCGTTCCCGTACTCTGCCGCCTACCATGCCTCAAGACACCGCTCAGCAAACGCCGCCTCCCACACCGACCACATGTCCCGGTGTCCCACGCATCCGCGATCCACCTATCTTCACTGGCGCCGATGGAACCGATGTGGAGGACTGGCTCGCAATTTACGAGCGCGTGAGCGTACCCAACAAATGGGACGAAGCAGGCAAGTTGAGCAACTTGGTCTTTTACCTCGCGGGAGCAGCAAGCTTGTGGTACAACAACCACGCGTCCGATTTTGCTACTTGGTCGGATTTCAAGACCGCCGTCATCAACGTTTTTGGCCGCCCTGCAGTTCGTAAGCTGCAAGCAGAACAGCGCTTACGCGAACGAGCTCAGCAGGCCGGTGAATCTTTCACCAGTTATATCGAAGACGTCCTGGACTTGTGTAAGAAAGCCAACGGCACCATGTCCGAGTCTGACAAGATCGGGAACATTATGAAGGGCATTGACGACGATGCCTTCACCATGTTGCTCGCTAAAACCCTTCCACCGTGGCCGAGGTCATAACATTGTGCCAGAGCTACGAGGAGCTCCGCCGGCAACGTTCGATGACCCGTCGCTCTCCATCACGCGACGAAGAGCTTGCTGGCTTGGCGGCCATACCTGACCAGGCCACGCTGCTGGCAGAAATGAAGGCATTCGTGCGCGAGGAAATCGCACGCCAGTTCTCTCTCCTGGCCTTCGCCCACCCGCCGCACGTTCCACAGTCGTCGACGACCCTTCTTCCTCCCATCCGCCGAGCGATTGAGCAGGAAATCGCGGAGGTGATGCCTGAGTACCACCAGCAACCTCCGGCTCCTGCGCCACAGAGTTACGCTCAGGTTGTCGCCAGGACGCACCAGGCAATCACTGCGGCTGCACCGTTGAGTTACGCCGAAGCCGCCGCTAGACCTCCGTCCTTCGAAGCGGGCGTGCCGGCTACGTATGCTGCCGTCATTCCTAGGCCCCGACTGCAACCCACCTTGCAGTCATTTCAGCAGCCGCCCTGTCAATCGCATCCTGCGACGTGGGCGGGACCTGCCCCGGCGAACCGATGGCGCACACCCGACAATCGGCCCATCTGCTTTGCATGCGGTTATGCCGGTCACGTGGCCCGTTACTGCCATCGCGTGCAGCCGCCTTGAGTCGCGTCACCCACCACCAGCCAGTCCAGCCGTGCATTCTACGACCCGCCTATGTCGCCGACGTCACGCCCAGCTCCATCCACTCGCCGCTCTCCGTCTCCACGCCGTCGCTCACTGTCACCAATGCGGCCCCGTTCTGTCGCACGAGAGCAGTAAAACTAGTCGCAGTCCACGAGGCAAGGGCTGCGATGCTATCGAACTGTAAAAGCCCTCAGCGAAGTCCATCGAATGTCATAGACGTGTTCGTGGACGGTGTTCGCGCATCTGCCCTTGTCGACACTGGAGCCGCCGTATCCGTTATGGACGCAAAACTTAGCCGCTTACTTCGAAAAGTGACGACGCCACTTTCTGGGATGTCCCTCCGTACCGCCAGCTCCCAGAGTATCAGGCCTACAGCAGTATGCACTTCTCGCGTCGTCATTCAGGACGTTCTGTACGACATCGAGTTCATCATAATTGCTGCATGCTCCCACGACGTCATCCTGGGATGGGATTTTCTCTCCCGCCACGACGCCATAATTCACTGCGCACCAGCCGCCCTCGAACTCTCACCGTTCTCACATTTGACGCCGGCAGACAGTCCATCGGCATTCACCAAGACCCTCGTCAAAGACGATACCAAAGTTCCTCCAAACTCGTCGACGGCTGTGCCAGTTTACTGCGCCGGTCTCTGCGATACAATTGCACTCCTTTCGCCATCTGACCGCGTTTGCACTAGGAAAGGGTTGCTGGTACCTTTCGCGACTGTGCAAGTCACTCAGGGTAGCACCGCTATTTTTGTTACCAACCCATCGCCGCACATTGTTACGTTGGTGCGAGGGGAATGTCTCGGCAGAGTGGAGCCCCTCGAAGACGCACAAGTTCTGGACGCACCCGATGACTCGCACTGCACCAGTTCCCGTACCATCAGTGCCGTTTCCACGTCTGATTCCTCACCCGCGGTTGTATTCGGTCCCTCCATTGCTGACAACCTTACGTCGGTCCAGCGTTCCCAGCTTCTGTGCCTGTTGGAAGAATTTCGTTCTTCTTTCGATGTCGGGCAAACTTCTCTCGGCCGCACGTCCGCTGTTACGCATCGCATCGACACTGGCGCCCAACCACCACTGCGGCAACGTCCATATCGCGTGTCTCCCACAGAACGTCCGGTAATTAATGAGCAAGTGGACGATATGCTTCGACGCGACGTTATTCGACCCTCGGACAGCCCGTGGGCGTCTCCTGTTGTTCTCGTTGCCAAGAAGGACGGTTCTGTGCGCTTCTGTGTAGACTACCGAAGGCTCAACAAGATCACTCGGAAGGATGTTTATCCACTCCCGCGAATCGACGACGCGATTGACAGTCTCCAAGGAGCAGAATACTTTTCATCTCTCGATTTGCGCTCGGGGTACTGGCAAGTACCCATGGCTGATGACGCTCGACCGAAGACAGCCTTTGTCACGCCCGACGGCTTGTACGAGTTCGTCATGCCGTTTGGTCTGTGCAATGCGCCCGCGACCTTCGAGCGCATGATGGACACCGTTCTGCGCAACTTGAAATGGCACACGTGCTTGTGTTACCTGGACGACGTCGTCGTTTTCGCTCCGGACTTCTCCACGCATCTTCAACGTCTGAGGCATGTTTTGACGCGTTTGACCAACGCCGGCCTCCAACTGAACCTGAAGAAGTGCCGATTTGCAGCACGGCAGCTGACAATCCTAGGCTACGTCGTGTCCAAGGACGGAATCCTTCCCGATCCGGCCAAGCTTCGGGCCGTGGCCGAATTTCCCAAACCTACGTCCGTCAAAGAACTGCGCAGTTTCGTAGGACTGTGCTCCTATTTTCGACGTTTCATACACAACTTTGCCACCATCATATCGCCGCTGACGAAGCTCCTTGGAAGTAACGGGCCCCTACATTCGTGGTCGTCCGAATGCGACGACGCGTTCGCAAAGCTCCATCGTTTGTTGACGTCTCCTCCCATACTACGCCACTACGACCCTACGGCCCCAACGGAGGTACACACGGACGCCAGAGGTGTAGGCCTCGGTGCTGTTCTTGCGCAACGCAAACCAGGGTTCCCCGAATATGTCGAATATACATATATATATATATATATATATATATGTGTGTGTGTGTGTGTGTGTGTGTGTGTGTGTATACATACTTATACATATACGGTGCATGACGGCGGCGACGGGGACGGACGAAAACCAGCCGAGACTATCCATAAAATTGCTATCGCAATAAAAAGTTAAAATATGTAGAATGCAGCTTATAGATTGTGCATGTTGTAGCTGCTGGCGAGCTAGAAAGCCGCCGGGACCGCCACCCCATCGGGTACGATTCAAGCGAATCTAATTGAAAAAAAAATCGGCAGATCCCACGCAGTGTGGGAATCGATGTAATGCGAAGCAGCCAGCAGAGAGCTGCATACTTCGCGTTCTTTGTCATTCAGGCTAATGAAGTCATTCATGTTGTGACATCTAGTTCGCCATATATCGCGAGATTGTCATACATGCATGCGTGTACATTCTGGTATATGCCATGCTAATGAAACATATATTCTCCTACATATATAGGATGCGTGACCTGCTATTCCGGCGCACCATGAGCGTGGCACGTAAGTCGTGCTGTACATGACATGCGTGTCATGATTTTCATGTTAGCTCCTGTTATTTAGGTTCGTGACACAGTCACGTCACGAGATACCAATTTTGGTGCATATCAAGCTAGCGAAACGACCGCCAGCGCACCATGAGCGTGGCACGTAAGTCATGCTGTGCATGACATGTGTGTCATGATTTTCATGTTACACCTATTATTTCTGTTCGTCACACAGTCACGTCGCACGATACCAATTTTGGTATATATCAAGCTAGCAAAACGACCGCCAGCGCACCATGAGCGTGGCACGTAAGTCATGATATACATGACATGCGTGTCATGATTTTCATGTAAATTCCTGTTATGTTCGTCACACAGTTACGTCTTGAGATACCTATTTTGGTGTATATCAAGCTAGCGAAACGACCGCCGGCGCACCATGAGCGTGGCACGTAAGTCATGCTGTGCATGACATGCGTGTCATGATTTTCACGTTACACCTGCTATTTGTGTTCGTCACACAGTCACGTCGCGCGATACTAATTTTGGTGTATATCAAGCTAGCGAAACGACCGTCAGCGCACCATGAGCGTGGCGCGTAAGTCATGCTGTGCAAGACATCTGTGTCATGATTTTCATGTTACCACGTGTTATTTGTGTTCGTCACACAGTCACGTCGCGCGATACCAATTTTGGTATATATCAAGCTAGCGAAACGACCGCCAGCGCACCATGAGCATGGCACGTAATTCATGATGTACATGACATGCGTGTCATGATTTTCATGTTATTTCCTGTTATTTGTGTTCGTCACACAGGTACGTCGCGACATACCTATTTTGGTGTATATCAAGCTAGCGAAACGACCGCCAGCGCACCATGAGCGTGGCACGCAAGTCATGCTGTACATGACATGCGTGTCATGATTTGCACGTTAGGACCTGCCACTTATGTTCGTCATACACTCTTGTCACGCCAAACCAATTTTATTGCGATAGCAATTATATGGACAGTCTCGGCTGGATTTTGCCGTCGCCGTCGCCGCCGTCATGCACCGTATATGTATAAGTATGTATATATATATAAAGGCCCCAAAGAAAAATAACTCATAAAAATGCTTCCGAAGCGCGGAATCGAACCAGGGACCTCTTGCTCCGCAGCGAGCGGCGCTATCCACTACGCCACGAAACGCAGATCCTCCACGTAGCTAACGGCGAGCGTTATATACACACCATTTAGCGCTGGACGGACTCAGAGACAGCAGGCGATAATAAGCGTTTCTTCATTACCAGCGAGGTGGCGCTAGGAGCCCGACCGGCGCATTTAAAAGTCGTCGGCGAGCTCGCTCGCTTCTTCTTATATTTGCGCATGGGAGAAGCTTGCCCTTCCGCTGTCTGCTCGCGCGGTTTTCTCGTGGCGAGGGGTAGAGGAATGTTTCACGCTTTCACCGTGATGTCCGCGCTCATGTTACGGCGCGTACGAATGTCACTCGAGCTCAGGGACGCCGCCAAACGAACAAACAGAAGATGAGCGCGAACTATCAAGTGTCACAGCTCGACACTTGAAGCACGCTAGTTTCCTTCGCTGCTTCGGCCGCCTTTGCAACATAAGCGCTGTTCAAACTGAGAGTATCCATTGGCGAGCCTCACTTCGTATAGCATTAGTTCCTTGCTATCGCATTCATTGCTTCGCCCTTGCGGCGAAACTGTGACTTTTTGGTATATAGCAAACTAATGCAACGGCCGCAAGAGCACCAAAACAGTGGCATGCAAATCATGTCGTTCATGACACGGATATCATAATTTTTATGTTATGACATGCTATTTATGTTCGTCATAAAGTCATGTTTCGCCATACCAGTTTTGGTGTAAATTCAATTAACGAAACGGCCAGGAGAGCACAAAGTCGTAGGCGGCTAGATAGATAGATAGATAGATAGATAGATAGATAGATAGATAGATAGATAGATAGATAGATAGATAGATAGATAGATAGATAGATAGATAGATAGATAGATAGATAGATAGATAGATACGCTCAAAGTCGCAGAAGTTCGCTAAGAAATGCTTCGCATTTAAAAAATCGGCAGATCCCACGCAGAGTGGGAATCGATATAATGCGAAGCAGCCAGCAAAGAGCTGCATACATCGTCTTGTTTGTCATTGAGGCTAATGAAGTCATTCATGTCGTGACATCTAGTTCGCTATATATCGCGAGATTGTCATACATGCATGCGTGTACAATCTGGTATATGCCATGTTAATGAAACATATATTCTGCTACATGTATACGATGCGTGACCTGCTATTTATGTTCGTCACGCACTCCTGTCATGCCATACCAATTTAGGTATATATCCAGTTAACAAAATGGCCGCGAGTGCACCATGAGCGTGGCGTCTAAATCATGCCCTACATGACATGCATGTCATGATTTTCGTGTTACCACCTCTTATTTGTGTTCGTCACACAGTCACGTCGCGCGATACCAATTTTGGTTTATATCAAGCTAGAAAACGGCCGCGAGCGCACCATGAGCGTGGCATGTAAATCATGCTGTACATGCGTGTCATGGTTTTCATGTCAACTCCTGTTATTTGTGTTCGTCACACAGTCAAATCGCGAGATAATAATTTTGGTGTTTATCAAGCTAGTGAAACGGCCGCGAGCGCACCATGAGCGTGGAATGTAAATCATGCTGCGTGTCATGATTTGCACGTTAGGACCTGTCCCTTATATTCGTCATATACTCTTGTCAAGCCATACCAATTTTGGTATATATCAAACTAACGAAACGGCCGCAAGAGAACCAAAACAGTGGCATGTAAATAATGTCGTTCATGACACGGATATCATGATTTTCATATTATGACCTGTCATTTATGTTTGTCATAAAGTCATGTTACGCCATGCCAGTTTTGGTGTACATGCTATTAACGAAACGGCCAGGAGAGCACAAAGTCGTAGGCAGCTAGATAGATAGATAGATAGATAGATAGATAGATAGATAGATAGATAGATAGATAGATAGATAGATAGATAGATAGATAGATAGATAGATAGATAGATAGATAGATAGATAGATAGATAGATAGATAGATAGATAGATAGATAGATACGCTCAAAGTCGCAGAAGTTCGCTAAGAAATGATTTAAAATAAATTCGGCAGATCCCACGTACCGTGGGCGTCGATGTCATGCGAAGCATGCGGCGGGAATTTGACTGTGGCGTGATTTTTTACTGAGCGACACGTCACAAAATAACGCTAAAAAAATTCGGCAGATCCCACGCACTGTGGGAATCGATGTAATGCGAAGCAGCCAGCAAAGAGCTGCATACATCGCCTTGTTTGTCTTTGAGCCAAATGAAATCATTCATGCCATGGCATCTAGTCCACCATATATCGCATGTTTGCCATGCACGCATGCATGTACAATCTAGTGTACACCATGCCAATGAAACGCATATTCTGGTATATAAATGCATGACCTGTCGTTTATGTTCATCACACACTCGTGTCATGCCATACCAATTACAGCGAAAGCTGTTATGAGATCATTTCACCGGCCGTTTTTGGTGCCGTAGTTGTCCGCCGCCGCCGCCGCCGGTGTCCGTAACCAGTATCGCTCGAAATAAGAAAAAAAAACTAAATAAGAAAAAAATTCCAGGATGGAACGAGGTTCGAACCTGGGTCTTCTGCGTGGGAGCCCAGTATTCAACCTCTGAGCCACGCCGGTGCTTGAAACTGCTTTGCTAAAAGGTCCTATACAGGCTTCATGTCGGGAAGGAGCCACATTAGCATATGCAATATAGCGTGGTAGAAGAGTAAAATAAGCACCAAGCGTAGCACAACGCGAATTCTGTAACCAGGCGTCACACAATGCGAATTGCGCAACGAGCAGGTTGTTGAATGCTTCCAACCCATTACAAAGGACCCTGCCATAATTCTTCATCATCAGGCACAGCATCAACAAAGTGCGCATAATGCCTTACATGGGTTTAGCAGGTACCAACGCTCTCCGTAGAATGACAAAAAATGGCAGAGTGCCTGCTGGCCTACTTCTCAAAAATTACAATTATTTATAGCGTAGTGGGTTCCTCGCAAGTGCACTTGGATTGGTTGCCAAGGAAGCCCATAAGCGCATGATACATTTCCTCTGAGTCTCAGTAAAATTACAATGATTTATAGCGTAATGGTTTCTTCGCAAGGGCACTTGTATTGGTTGCCAAGGGAGCCTATAAGCGCAAGATCCATTTTCTCAGGGTTTCAATAACGTTCTTCGCCCCCCCCTCTCCCATGTCAACGTAAGTTATACAGCATGGCGGGAGAGGGAAATAGCGACCGGGCGTCACCCAATGCAAATTACATAACTAGTGGGCCGTTTAAAGCTTCCAACCCATTACAACGGACTGAGCCATAATTCTTCGCCGTCATCAGTCGTCGCGTCAACAAAGTGCACATAATGCCTTACAGACGTGTAGCTGGTGCCTCGTTTCTTCGCGGAATGACGAATAATGGCTTAGTAGGTGCTTCCCAACTTCACGAAAATTGTGATTTATGGCGTAGTGGGTATCTTGCTAGTGTACTTGTATGAGTAGCCCCAAGAGAGCTTACAACGGGCTCTAGAAACGCCGCTCTTCCAGTTTTCGCTTTGACTGTGCGGGGGTTGAGCGCAGGCCTGGCGTTTCTTTTGTTCTTTTTCTTCTTTCATTAATTATCTAGTGATCACATGAGCGGATAATTAAGCTTTTCCGAGCGTTGAGGTGTGAGCGATCGTTCAGACAGGTATGAGACGTGGTCAAACCTCTTGTTGGAGTTCTGACCGTAAAGGATGAGAAGGTTGTTTTGCAAGAGCAACCATAGACTATTTAGGTCACAGCGTAGGCCAAGGTTTCAGGAAACCTAGTGAGCTAAGATCGCAGCAGTAGCAGGCTATCCGCGGCTCAAAACAAAGACGAATGAAAGGGCGTTTTGGGGCTCACTGGGATGCAGTAATTCCATCCGAGTTTATTCATCGTTGGCCACCCCTTGACCGATGTTCTTCGCGGGACAGAACAGGCGAACGTAGTCTAGGATAAAAAGAATGAAGCTGCCTTCTTAAGCCTCAAGGCGGTACTGATTAACCGTCCGGTTTTTCGAGCTCCCGATTGCGACCGTGAATTCAATGTCCAGTGTGATGCGAGTGATCGAGGCCTAAGTGTCGCTTTTGTCAGAAGGATAATGACGGTAACGAACATTCCGTGCTTTGCCTAAGCCGAAAATTGAGCTCTCATAAGATGGCATACTGCGCTTCAGAAAACGAGTGCGCTTGCATTGTGTGGACCATTCATAAATTGCAGTGTTATTTCAGAGGTGCCAAATTCAGCGTAGAGACGGACCACTGTCCCCTTGTCTTATGCAAACCTCGACACCAAAGAACAGTCGCCTTCTGAGGTGGAGTATGATTCTTAATCAATATCAGTTTGACATTCAGTGTAAGAAGGGCAAATTGAACAGAAACGCCGACGCGCTTAGCCGCTTTTTCTAAGGGGTCCAGGCGAGCTCTTTGCAATCTCAATATTGATATTTGAGATTTTTTTCGCGTGCAACTATTTGTTATTGAGTAATGTAGCACGTGTAGGTTTCTCAGCATAAGTGAGTCCTGAGAGTTTTGAATGTCAGCTTTTCGAATAAACCTAGTAATGAAAGCTTGTTTGCCATCCCTCTTTTGGTCTGGTTTACTTGGAGGAGGCCGAGTGCTTGCTTGTGCATATGGTTAAGTTTCAGAGACACCGAAGAATTTGGGTGGCCACTGACCAGATAATGCTACAAGCGAAGGCGAGCTTCTGGCATTCAACTGCGGGGAATTCCGGCGTCCCTTCGAGCAGCAGCGGTGACTGCTACCCTCCGTTTCTCCACTGGCGAGGGAAGAGGCAGTTAAAGCTGACCGTTGGTGGCGACGCAGTGACTATGGACGGGCGTTCTCATACTACTGGGCACCTGCATCCACCCCAGAGACGGCCTCCCCGCGACGGGAAGCGCCCCACATTGGGAAGAGCCTCGTAGGAGCTTCGTTGGGCGGCAGGGATACAATGAACTAGTAGGGAGACTTCAAAGTTGGCGCCGTCTTCACAATGGGTCACTTTTACATGGTTTGATATGCTGCGGTATCGACCGGTCCTTTATGTTTTGACAGGAGCCATTAAGTCACCGTAAACCCTTTCCTGCCCTTCTGGGGAAAGGCAGATGAACTTGCCCGAGTATCCTCTTCTGCTGACCGGCTGACTCCACAAGCTGTCGTTGACCGCAGGAACTTTGCTGCTTTAGTGAATGCAACTACACCTTAGCGACAGTGTTATTGGCTGGTGCCATGGTGGGTGGTGTCATGTTTGTGATTGGTTACACTCAAGGAAGAGCCAGCCTGAGATGTTATAATGACGGTCCTCAGTGAGACGAGGGGCTCTGAGTCCTGGGTAAAGGCTCATCCAGTTCACTCATCGCTGAACTCCTATCCTTTCAGTATGTAAATGAGTGTACAAAAACTGCCAGTAAACTTGTTTGTTTTCGTTTTCCCAACTTGCAAGCATCAGTTCCCAACCCGGAGACTCAACCACGCTACAAATGGAGCCCGGGTCCGACGCAACCCCCAGTCGCAACAACTGGTTGCAGCGGTGGGACAGATCTAAACCCCGGTCGCAACACCGGTCACTTGAGTGGCTCCAACGTTTACGCAAAACTGAGCAAAACTGACTGGCCCGGCATGAAGCATGACATTTTAGGGGCGAAGCTCCTTAAAGCGGCACCCGTTCGTCCCTCGTAGTCGTAGTGCGTAACCAGTCGTAACGCTAGTACCAGATCTTGACCACCAAGGTGGTGCCGGTGGGAGATTTTTCCTGTGCGTCGTTGAACAATAAAAAATTCGCAGCGTGCGCGTTAACTAAAAGCCGAATTCTTCTGTCTCTCATTCCCCATTAGCAGCCATTGGCATGTTCCAGTAGGAAACGTTAGTAGAAGTAGAAGTGTAAGTGTTAGCTAAAAGCCGGCTTCTTCTGTCTCATTCCCATTAGCAGCCATTGTTTACCTCCAAGGTCGTGCCTGGTGAGATTTCTCCTGTGCGTGATTAAACAATAAAAATTTTGTTCAAAACGCCGTTGATTGATGAAATAAACCAACGAAAGACGCCAGATGTTTTGTAAAAGCAAAACGAAAGAACGCCAGATGTTTCTAAAGCAAAACGAAAAGACGCCAGCTGCTTAACGAAAGACGCCACATGTTTTCTAAAGCAATGGTTTTCTAAACAATGAAAATTCACAGCGTACATGTAAAATTAAAGTGAGCTGCAAGTCGTCATAACTCATCGAACCTTTAGTATAAACGCGCCCGATCTCACGTCGGTGATGATGTACTGGGCAGAATTCACGGAAGATTCACGGTTTACCGATGAACCTCCGCAGCTTCGCCCACTCATCATCATTCACTCCGTGGATATGCTGTGATTTTTTTTCTTTATTGCCGCTCCTGCCACGTCTTTCAAATGGTGAAATCAAGGGATGGCAAGCCGCCCGGTCTGATGAAACCGATTGTCAGTGGGCGTCCATGGCAAGTGGCCACCTGCAATCAAATGGGACCTTTTCCCAGAAGCTGGGGTTCATTCACCTCATGGTAGCTAGTTGTGGATCCCTTTTCGAAGAGAGTGGAATTCTTCCCTTTTCGGAAGGTGACAGTGCGAGTGGTGCTCGAGAAGCTGCAGGAAGTGTTTTGCCGGTTCGGCTTTCGGGAAAGGCTCATCTCGGACAACGCTTATTTCACCACTCGAGTGTTTGGTGTCACGTGCCGTTCCCTTGGCATTGACCACTGCACCACTTCACCCTACCATCTTCAGTCCAATTTGATGGAGCGTATCAATCGTACGCTCAAACCAATGGACCATTTGCAAAAATCTGCAAGGCGACTTTCCTGCAAGTTTGTTTTCCAACCAAAAATTCTCAATCCCTGACTGCTTTTCTCGCTCATTCTGTTTTTGCTTCTCTACCCCCTTCGCCCCTTTTTTTCTTTCTTACGAACGACGGGTGCCTTGTCGACCTAGCGAAGGCTGAGGGTTCGTACGAGGCGGCCCCACAGTAATTGTTGGGGAAAGAGGTCGTTTTGTCGTACTCGCGTGCCTTCACTGGAATTAGGAGCGGTAAAAGTACAATGAGCGAGAAAACCAGTCTGCGACGGAGAGCTTTTGGTTGGAAAACGACCTTGCAGTAAAGCCGCCTTGCAGATTTTTGCAAATGGTCCATTTTAGCAGCCTTTGTCGAAAGTCAAAGGGACTGGGAGACCATTTGAGCGAGCTTGCGTTCCCAGTCCGAACATTCGAGAGTCGCTCGACTGGTTTCTCACCCGCCTTCCTGAATTTCGGAAGGGAGTTGGCACATCCGGTGACCAATGTCATTCAATGCCAGCTCGGGGACGAGGAGACGCAGGTATACTGTTCTGCTTATGCGTCGACACTTCGGGACCGGCTGTATGGAGCTTTCTGTAACGTAAGGCAAATTTTGACGTCGGCCAGCGCTCAGCAGAAGGCCCAGTACCACCGCAAGCATCGCGACCTTTCATTTAAGGTGGGCGATCTTGTCCTAAAATTCATGTGTAAGTCGCAGTGTCCTTGGACTGCGAACTTGTGCCGCGATTGGTGAAAGCGCTGCTATGCGCAGTGACGTATATGTGTGCGTGCGTCCGTGCATGGTACATCTGTGCGTGCCTAGAAAGAGTGCGCGTGGTGAATTCACCTCATCTAAGTGTCACTCGGGGCAATGACCCGCTGACGCCGGACAGACCAGCTGTGGCCTGCTCTCGGTCGTCACCGAGAAGCCTTGTTGCCCTATTCATCATGGCACCTTTCGCGAAGCAGGCTGACACAGCAGCTATGACTGCTCTCTGCCGACGCTAGAACGCCTCGCAGGCGTTTTCGGTTCGGCTCATTGGTTCCGAGAGAAGGGCCGGCTCTTCCAGCGAGGTCTTCC
Organism: Rhipicephalus sanguineus; assembly: GCF_013339695.2. Classification (NCBI taxonomy): domain Eukaryota; kingdom Metazoa; phylum Arthropoda; class Arachnida; order Ixodida; family Ixodidae; genus Rhipicephalus; species Rhipicephalus sanguineus. Next base: position 22,809,836 of record NC_051186.1, on the reverse strand, counting down.
GCCATCCAGCCGGGAATTCGGGACCTCCGCACCACCACCGGAGCGGCGTTCGTCGGACTCGCAGGCTAATCGTCGAAAAGAGCGACGAGCCATCAGTGAGCCCGTTCTTTGTATGAGGACCTCAAGCAAGCCTCCTGCCTCGCACTCTGGCATCCACCCTGCTGACATTACGCTCCGCCTCTCCGCGCTGTAGACGCTCTTCCGCGCGAGAATCACGAACACGCCTTAATTTCTATTACCTCCTTTCCGCAGCGCCATTTTATAGTATGTATTGTAGTGGATCACACCAATGAAGTGACTGGGTAGTGGATCATACCAACGAAGTTACTGGCGCGTGATGGAGAGTCTAGTAAAAGAGAACGATAATGGAATTGTGTTGGATCGTGTTCGCCTGAGTTGCTCTTGTACGTTACATTTGGTGGCAGCGGTGACAACGGTAACCCATGTTTACACGGAGCAAGGCTTCTGCGATGACAGCAACAGTCGGCGGTTCAGCGATGAACCCTATGGAGGACGACACGTCGTCGACGGCCTTGGCACCTGCTCTCCCGACTACGCAGCGAGGCTTAGCACAGGCCGCGGGGGCCCTAGTCTCATCAAACATCCCGACACCAGCGTCCCGTAAGCCTCTTCCGTCGGAGTTTATGTCCAGGGCGCGCCAACTCAACCTCAACAGTCAAGCACTGGGGCCAGTGTACCTATGCCAGATTGCTTACAAGCCCTTGCTTCACAAAGTGAGGCCGACAGAAGAGCCCTCATGCAAGATTTCGAGACTCGCTTTGCTACTCGCCTGCTATCTCTTGAGACCACGCTTGCCCAACGTACCTCCGCGGCAGATGACGTCGTCGCAGACCTGGCTGTACGGGTGTCTCACGAAGTGGACCGAAGTCAGGGCCGTCCCTAACTCTGCGACATAGCACGTCCTCCCGTTCATAAACGAGTGCGTCGTTTTTCGACACGGTACACCACGCTTGCTCATCACCGACCACGGCACGGCCTTTACGTCGCGCGCATTCAGAAACCTATTGAATAACTATGGAACTCGACATGCAGCGGCCACCCCCAGCCCCAACAAACGGTCTGGTGGAACGTACAAACCGTAACATAAAGGACATACTGTCGTCATACGCGAGTCCTAGTCAACAACTGGGACGAATACGTTGCCGCAGCTGTCTTCGCCCTCAATACGTCACAGCAGGAAATCACACGGGAGTCACCATTCAAACATGTCTATGGAAGGACACCACGGCTTCCGCAAGAGAGTTTCTTTGGTTTGAACACAACGGCGCACAACCGTCCGGACGACAAAAGTACTGCGGAGCTCCTACGGGAGGCTCACTTTAGAGCGCACTTGGCCATAGCGCATCATCAGGCGAAATTCCGCTCGCCTTCCCATGAGAATTATACGCCTTTCAAACCGGGAGACCTAGTGCTGGTTAGACGCACCCAGCGTGTTCCACAGCATTGCCAGAAGTTTCTTCTCCAGTATGCGGATCCCTTTCGGGTTGTGAAAGCCCTAGGCCCTGTTTCGTTCCGCTTGTACGTTCTTCCAGAACTGGGCACCAAAAGCCGAAACCGTTTTTCCTGCCCATGCAAGAGAGTTCAAACTTTATGTGCCGCGTGATTTCTGTATTCCCGCCTTTTCGTCTTCAAGCTCTAGGAGAGAGGGGGTGGCGAATATAGTAGATCATACCAACGAAGTGACTGGCCCGTGAAGGAGAGTCTAGTAAAAGAGAATGATAAGAATGGAATTGTGTTGGATAGTGTTCGCCTGAGTTGCTCTTGTACGTTACAGTATCATGTGTTTCAAGCGTATTGTCTTTTGTTATTGATTTTCCTCGTTAATTTCTCGAATTGTAATGTTTTTAGCAGCAGCTGCAGGGCTGGACTGAGGTTAGCGGTTGCTCATAGCAGTGTCATTTTAACTGCATGGGTTACGGCCGGCCGCCTTTTCAGACCGGTAAAGGGCAAATATAGGAGAGGGGGATGTGGGTATTGATGCTTGCCCGTCGCCACTGCGCGGGTTTTTCACCTATTTTCGTCCACATTTCGTCCACATGTCCGATCATGACTCTCCCCTCCTCCGCGGTCCTAGGGCGCTGGTCGAACGGGGGTGACGCTAGCCTCCCTCACCCGGAGCCGGATCTCGACGATGGCGCCGCGTGCGTCTCGCGAGACGTTTCGCGCTCGGCGAGAAGAGACTATCTCTCTGGACATCGTAGGATAAGCACGTGTTTTTCCCGTTCATCGGCTCCTTTGTTCTTGGGGTTCGCTCCGACGGAGTTCGCTAACGGTGCCTTGCGCTAGCGGCGAGCGCTTACCTTACGCTGTCGCTTCTGGACGCTTGGCCGAAGAGCGGGGCAGTGTGTTCACGCGTGGTTATTTCCGCCACGGAGCCGCACTTATCGAAAGCCAACGCCAATGGAGTTTGCCCTCCCTCAAGCGAATGGGCCCTGTGGTCGCTGATCGTTAGGGTACGCAGCATGGTCGCGAGGGATCACTTAGCGGTGTGTCGCCGTGAGCCATTGTCCACGGAGACGTGCTAGCGGCGCCCTTTGTTCTGTATTTTCGCCCGTTGCATGGTTAAGCCTGTTTGCTTTTCCCGCCGCCTTTGAAAGCGGGCGAGGTTCGGTTTTGTGCTGTTGCCGCAGGCAATAAAATGTTGCCGATTCTCCAGAGCAGTACTGTGTACTTGCCGCGCCGCGCTCGGCGCCTTTGTCGTCCGAACGCACGTGTACAGCGGCGCGCTAGTTCACGCGAGACGATGGCAAACGCGGCCCTGTGGCTCGTCAAGTCCGAACCCACGCTAGTGACCGTTCTCCGGTGAGATACGTGCACACTACAACCTTAAGCTCATAAGTTAGCGCATGTCACCAAGAATGTTGCCACGCGATATGGTGTAGATGTCGTGTTCTCTTCACCCAGAAAGTTATCTGGTCTACGCGCAAAAATAAGCAAACGCCTAGGCACTGGCGCACGGGCTCCAGGATGCTGGATGAAGCATTGTATAAGTTAGTTGAATGTGACGTGGGAATTGTGTATCAAATACCACTGTCTTGTGGCAAAACGTACATTGGGCAGAGCGGAAGGTTTATCAGCATCAAATTAAAACAGCACGAACGTTCACTCACTGAAGACCGACCATCTACCCTCGCTGACCATTGTCATGAGTGCGGTTGCTCCCCCTAGTTTGAGGTCACAATGATCTAACACATAACAAACAGCAGGTCGCCAGAGAAATTGTTGAAACTTTACATATTAGAAGGAAAAGACAGTCGTGTGTCAGAAGGCCGTCGATCACGTGGAGTGACATTGAATTTCATTATCTCACTAACACTTGTAAAAAACGATTGTATCAAAAGTGCGACTTGTCCAGTTCTCTTCTGTATTTTTATTTTTTCGATGTTTTTGCCCACATAGTTGTGATGATTCTAGATATTTATATTTTCTTTTCCAATAAAATTTCACTTGAGTCAGCAGTAGTACTGTTTGCTTCTACTCTTTCGTCTGTCGTTCCCAGTGCGCGCTGCACTTTACGCGTGATGAAGATATACCAATTCTCTCAAGTTTCTATATTATTGATATTGATATCTTCAAGCCTCCTTAGGGCCCCTTCGTTGTGACTGGACTGCGTGCTTCTTTAGTAGAGGAAAAAGGGATAGCGTAACATGCTGTTTACATCATGAACTCGCCATGCCAGTAGCAGGCCGATGTTCATACCACATGTATCACGCTTCTCTTGCGCACGTAAGAGTGGCCGCATGCACATGCACCTATTTTCTTTCAGATTCAATTCCCACCGTCATGTTCCTTTTAAGCAGGTCTGTAACAACATCGCTGACCAGACCAGGTGTCTGATCTTCTCGTATGCGAAAACGGAAAGAAATATCCATATTGTGTAGCAACAACAGCCCAAAGACACACGTACTTTAGGCGTATAGATGTGAGGCCCTCAGCAGTTACTGTTGTTGACACTTGAGCACAACTTTATTTGAAAGCATATCTTTGATATGCGTTAAGGGGACAAGACGAAATTTGGCCAAACAACTGTGTTGCCAAGACGGCCTTAAACGCTTCAAGACATACCCAGACTTCTTCCTGATTTTGACAGAAATGAAACAAGATGGTATGACTTAATGCTAGACGTATTCAGTCCCACACACGGCCCCTTGAACATCACTGCGCAGATGCTAATAAACGTTGGCGCATTACTAATTGCAAACCATGTGGCGCATTTTTCCTTAAGCCAATGCTCTAACCAGTGGTAAAGGCACAATTGATATTGTTTTCTAATTTCGCAACAACGCTCTGTTATGTATGCAAGTAAATATTTATGTATATTTTGTGCTATCTGCAATTTTAAAAATGCCCAAGCCTCTCCCATTGAACAAGCTTCGATTTCGCCAGTTTCTCTACACTAGCGTGCGACTCTACTTATGACTACTTATTTCGCCACCTCTGCTTACAGGCTCTTTTTTTCGGCGATGTACGTACACTTTTATCTGCATGACGCGGCGAAAGATCCGAACTAAGTACATTTCGTGCAAATGTCGTTAGAGAGCTTTTACGAATGGATGACGACTGCCATATCCAAAGAGCTGAAGTTTCCATGAGTTGTTACTCATGTAACAACAATAAAAACTCTAAAGTAACTCCTGACCACTCTTCAGTAACGCACACGACAAAAGAACTCAACAAAAGACCAGCACCATGCGAATTAACATCTGGGTTTTACTCGCATGTTCAACATGTGTTGCTCAATTGAAAACCACATCGCCTCACCTCCCACCGCAAGAGGCATATCAGTCGTTGACAAAATTTAGGTCTGGCCCATTTAGTGGTCGTTTATCACATAGCAATGATTTACACTTCATTATCACGTAACTTTCAGAACTCGCCTGAAAGGAGACATCGAAACCACAGTGAGTGATTCGAACCACTGCAGCACACTTGTGACCGAACTTTGGGGCTTCTTAGCTTAAAGCTTTATTTTGGGATTAGTGACAATGACCACGTTGTGGTTACCTAGTGGCATCACAACATTTCGGTTGCACCACCCACTTGATACTTCTCGGATCGTCGAATAACGGACGCGCCTCGTGTGATGGTGGTTTACAATACATTTGTCGTACTTGAACCCTTTTGTCTTTTAAAGCGCATTTAACAGACGTCTGTAAGAATTTTCTTTAGAGACATTGTGTGTACATGTGTGCCTAGCTACGAAAGATACTATGGAAGGCTCAACGACATTTCTTGAAAGGTTACGACCAGCAGAAATTCCTGCGCGATCTCTCACCACACACTGTAAGCGAAGTTACGTTCGCCTCATCGAGGCGACAGTTGAACAACCAGCAGTCCGCTGGGCTCAGCACTTGTAAACATTTGCGTACTACACTTGCGAAGTGTCATGCTGAGTTGGCGCGCTAACGAAGACAGTAAGCTCTAAACAAACGCTGAGCCCTTCGTGTTGGCTTTAGAGGTGATATAGTTATATAGGTATGCTGAGATATATGTATACGTGACTGGCTACCTCGCAAATATAAAATCGTGAACACTGATAATGATCCCTGTGCGGAAGACAAAAGAAATTGGGGTGGTGCTCCAGAATAGCATGAAAAGGAGCAGATGGAAAAGAGGGGAAAGCCAGCGATTTAGATCACCTGGGGTCAGGCATGACCATAATGCGCAGGGCGTTTTGTTTCAACTTAGTCACACTTGTAAGCATGACCTGCGCATTACACAAATTATTCTCATAATTTAAGCTCAGCAATGACTTGAGCGTAATCGTTCCAAAAACGGCAATATCTGTAGTAGGGACGTTGTTGGCTGCGCGTTGGTTCACGTTCATTGGCAAATGATATTAACCTTCATGTAATCCTCAAAGCAAGAGTTCTCCCACACTCATTCGCTGAGGACACTGCACATCGTGTACTGACTGAAGCAGCTTCTCTTGACCACGTGCACACCAATGAACAAAAACCCTACGAGGTTTGAACACCAAACCCTTGAACTTGTGAGTTCAGCTGGTTGTTTTTTCTTGCTTCCGAAGTGGTGTCGGCACTTAGAACCTAAAATCGAATCTCAAGCACCCATGGTTGTTATTCCTGACAGCGTCACGTGTGTTCGCGATGAGGAACGTCGTGGGTTCGATCTCTACGGTTTCTTCGTGTATGAGCCGTTGCGTGGTGCAAACGGAACTCGCCATGTTAGTAGCTGTCACCGGTGACGTTGTAGGTTGCGGTAACGTAGGAGTAGGTGCCGGTTCTTGGCGGATCCAGACGCGATGGAAGCGTCCCCTCGCGGACGCTGTTGAAAAAGTGGCTGTAGAGCGAGAGTTGTTCGAAAATGCCGGGACAAGTTCTACAGGCTCTGGTGATGGCGACGGTGGTGGAGGTGATGTTGGCGTTGGCGTTGGGGGTGGCGGCAGGGAAGACGGGTCAGTTATTTCCTTGCCCATCGTTTCGCCAATTCCAGGCAGTTGAACCAACTGCTGAAAGCTAGGCGTAGCGGCCACAACCAGAGGACGCAGGATACGGCGAGTGCAGTGCTGCTGTTGTGCAGCAAGATCCCGAGCTGCTGGTCAGCGATAGGCACGCCTCCATGCCTCGTGGTGTGAACGTCATCTTTTCGACGACTGCTGGGACAGGTACCGCATCACCTCCTCGTAGCTGGGAGGCAAGTCCTACGAGATAAAACAGGGTACTAAGTTTCAGTACTCAGCTTTCAATTTATGTGGCTAAAAAGTGCGCTCCCTCGACATCTTAACGAGCTGTGCTGCATTTGAGCTAGTTGGTGCTGTTACATACTAAGCGCCTTGTCTCTCTCAGTGTCTTTACCGTCCGTGTATTTTACGCTTCACCAGCATAGGGAAGTAGACAAAGCGATGAATTCGTGCACGAGCCGGCTAGCAAGTGATCTTGATGGCTGGACTCTGTCAGAGCCGCAATTTCCCAGTACTGCAGATTTATATACGTGAAACGACGTATCATTCGTGACTATGAGTAATCCACAGTTGTGAGAAAGAGAGTAGCTTCAGTGAGCAGAAAAACGAACTGGAAGGGCAGAGGTGTATTGTTTTTGGCCTGATACACATGTGCGCGTTCACTTGAAAAAGAGGACAGTCCGACGAAGGGGGACAAATCTGACAGGTCACTACACGGTAAAATGGGCACAACGCTTGTGTGTGGAAAAAGCTCGATATAATTTCTTATATATGTTTGCAGCACAGAGCATTCACGAACCGCAGACGGCGACATATAACGCATCTTCGATTTAAAAACACCTTCTGCTCTAGCTTCGTTTCAGTGTCGTGAAAGTGTAGCCGAGTCGAGTGTCAGTTCGGAACGTTGAAACAATGTCCCTGCACACGCATGCGCGTTTATTCTGAAAATGAACAGAGAATTGACAAGCTGTCTTTGAGCAGCATTTCGAGCTTTTGGCAAGGTAAAAGTGTACACGTAGTGCAGCTTTCATAGGAACCCATGCCTACGGAAAATGGCAGTACATGAGTACTCGGTAATTGCGCTGTAAAGTATTTGGACGGACTGGACACACCCCAACACAGAGCGCAAGTGTTGTGGTGTGTTCAGTCTGTGTAAGTATGTCACAGCGCAACTACCCAAGACCATGTATAAGCAGGCCCTGTAGCACCTACTTCTTTCTGTGTGTCGGCTCGAAGAAAGAGGAGGACGACGAAGTGGTATGCGCGCGACGAGTCGGTGTCCATTAACCGTCTTAAAGCGGCTCATTTAGAAAATCAATCGACAAGCGCAAACACAACCGCAAACCCTTTCGAACCTACGTATCGCCGTCCCAGATTGCGTTTCGCTACAGATACGAGCTTGATTTCTTAGTACCGCTCAGCAGCCTCACGGCTTCCTCACTAAGCGGAGGGCCCTGTAGCGCCTACTTCTTTCTGTGTGTCGGCTCGAAGAAAGAAGAAGAGGACGACGAAGTGGTGTGCGCGCGAAGTGTGCCGTTCTCGCCGATCGCCATGTTATCACCAGTCTGAGTGTAAAGAATACATATTGTCACCAGGCTAACTGATAGATGGTATAACACACAGGGTGAAGAAACAAAACAGGGACGTTTACTCCAGAAAAAGGTCGACACCCAAAAGCGCGCGCACACCGATTAATTTCGTTCTTCTCTTCCCAGGGGCTGGCCAGAACAGTTGCCAGCCTACCTCACGTCAATTCCCCCCCTCTCAAGAGCGACCGTCCCGGTCGACGGGTTCGGGTGTAAGAGTACTACGGAGAAAGGTGGTTGCGTGAAGGAGAAAAAAACAAGGTAACATAGTACAGTATTCGAAGGGGTTGCGAAGTGTCGGTTATCACTCGCGGGCGTGGTACGGCTTCATCCGTACGACGTGGACAACCTCAGCACGTGCACGTCGTCGGCTCAAACTCGGGTCAGAGCTTTGGGGTACCACCTCGTAATTGACATCACTGAGGCAGCGCACAACTTCGTAAGTACCAAAATAGCGTCGTAACAACTTCTCCGAGCCCACGATGTCGGATAGGTGTCCACACCCACCAGGGGCGTAGGCAGAAATTTTTTTCGGGGGGGGGGCACCTCCTTGATCTGTAGTGGGGACGAGCAGGCAGATGTGGTCGAGTGTCATTTTATGCTCTGTATGCTATGGCAAAAAAAAATTTCGGGGGGGGGCACGGGCCCGGTGTGCCCTAACGTGGCTACGCCCCTGACACCCACACGTAGTCACACGGTTGGTAGTGGACGTTCCGTCGGCCCACGTTGTAACGGCGAGCGTCGATATCCTGCTGCGTGCGAATGCTGTTCCGAGCAAGCTGGCGGGCTTCCTCGGCTTTCTGAATGAAGTCGTCAACGCTGTCATTTCTGCTGGTGTCGTGTTCTACTGGGAGCATAGCGTCTAACGGTGTTGTGACGCGACGTCCGTAAACAAGCTCGAATTGCGTAAGCTCGGTGGTCTCTTGCACAGCTGTATTATAAGCAAACGTCACATACGGCAAAATTTCATCCCACGTTTTGTGCTCCACATCCACGTACATAGACAGCATGTCGGCCAGTGTTCTGTTTAACCGCTCAGTCAAACCGTTGGTTTGGGGATGGTAGGCTGTGGTCTTCCGGTGGTGGGTGTGCGTTAGCTTTGCGACCTGGTGCAATAACTCCGCAGTAAACGCTGCACCGCGATCAGTGATGAGAACAGCAGGTGCACCATGACGCAACACGATGTCGTGGACGAAGAAGCTGGCGACTTCGACAGCAGTTTCCCTGGGCACAGCTTTTGTCTCCGCATAGCGAGTTAGATAGTCGGTTGCGACGATTATCCATTTGTTTTCCGAGGATGACGTAGGAAACGGACCGAGAAGGTCCATTCCCACTTGTTGGAACGGCGCTAGAGGCGGATCCAAAGGCTGGAGGAAGCCAGCAGGCTTGACGGGTGGAACTTTACGCCTCTGGCAGTCACGACAGGTCCTGACATAGCGCTGAACTGACGAATATAGCTGTAGCCAGAAGTGTTTTAGGGGCGAAGCTCCTTAAGGCGGCACCCGTTCGTCCCTCGTAGTCGTCGTGGTCGTAGTAGTGAGTAACAAGTCTTACGCTTTGACCTCCAAGGTGGTGCCGGTGGGAGATTTCTCCTGTGCGTTGTTGAACAATAAAAAATTCGCAGCGTGCGCGTTAACTAAAAGCCGAATTCTTCTGTCTCTCATTCCCCATTAGCAGCCATTGGCATGTTCCAGTAGGAAACGTTAGTAGAAGTAGAAGTGTAAGTGTTAGCTAAAAGCCGACTTCTTCTGTCTCTCATTGCCATTAGCAGCCATTGTTTACCTCCAAGGTAGTGCCTGGTGAGATTTCTCCTGTGCGTGATTAAACAATAAAAATTTTGTTCAAAACTCCGTTGATTGATGAAATAAACCAACGAAAGACGCCAGATGTTTTGTAAAAGCAGAACGAAAGAATGCCAGATGTTTTTCTTAAAGTGTAGTAGTAGTAGTTATATGTAGCCACGTCGCCCGATCGTCAACGGGCGAGGTGGACCGGCAACGGCGCGAGGACCCTGCCGTACGAGAGTTAAATCACACTAAAAGACATACTTTGCGGGCGATACACTCTAGTGAGCTTTCAACTTTTCGTCTTAATGTACATGATAAAGAAATTATTTCTACGAAAAACGCAAGGCACACCTTGAGCAATATGTTTGGTTTTGGGACGCTAAATGGAACCATGAGGCGATGCGAAGCCGGAGCACTTGCACGATCGCGTTCCGTTGGGTTTCGTTGGGCATGCTACCGACCTCGCGTCGTGGAATGCGCGTCCTGTCTTCCCTCTAGCCTTGCCTTTAATTCGCACAGGGCGAGCGGGGAATGCGGTCGCCCTTGGCGCTCTTTCGCTCGGGAGCGGACTTCTTCCTTGCATTTCACCGATCACAAGTGATAATGAAGGGACCACGTAAACCAACAGTACAATAAAAGTTTGATGTTTAATATATACACGATGTTTCACACTCTTTATATTATGTACTGGGCGCATTTCACGGAAGAGTTTCACGGTTTACAGATGATTCCCTCCGTAGCTTCGCCCCACTCATCATCATTCACCCCGTGGATATGCTGTGATTTTTTTTTTGGCGTATGCGCGCTAATGTCCTCGCAAAGCCTAAGTGACCGGAAGAGGGGTCGTCGTGGCACGCCTGCAAATCTTCCCCACGCAGTGCCGTCGGAACGACGAGCAGAAAAGTTCCGTGGCTGTTCTCGAAATTTCTCTTGTAGAGAACATTGTTTCGCAGGCAATAAGAGGTCAGTCCTCGTGAGAGCGGGCGTGGGACGACGTCAGCTCCCTGAAGATAGCGGATGATAGGGAGCAGCTCAGTGTCCTCACGTTGATGCTCAGCCATCCGCACCACGTCGACGAAGTCAAGAAACGGCAAATCTTCTTCCATGTCAGATGATGTCAAGGGAATAGGGCCACGCGATAGGCAGTCAGCATCGGCATGCTTATGTCCGGAGCGGTAGACAACAGTAGTCAGCTTGTCTGGGTCTGGTCGAACACCGTCAGGGCTCACCACGTGGCCTAGAAACTTGAGTTCCTGGTAGCCGAAGTAGCAATTTTCAGGCTTGATAGTGAGGTTTGCCTTGCGTATTGCTGTGAGTACGCTTTTTAGCCGTGTGAGGTGTTCGTCGAACGTGCTTGAGAACACAACGACGTCGTCCAGGTATACAAGACACGTCTGCCACTTTAGACCAGCGAGTACAGTGTCCATCATTCTTTGAAATGTGGCGGGAGCGGAACAGACCGAAAGGCAGTACTTTAAATTCGTACAGCCCGTCAGGAGTCACGAACGCGGTTTTCTCACGGTCGCCCTCGTCAACCTCAATTTGCCAGTACCCTGATTGAGGTCTAATGATGTAAAAAACTGAGCATGGCGTGGACGGTCCAAGGCATCAATCCGCGGCAGGGGATAAACATCGCGTTTGGTGACTGTTAAGTCGGCGGTAGTCAACGCAGAAGCGAAGTATGTTGTCTTTTTTCTTTACTAGTACCACGGGCGACGCCCACGGACTTGTCGACGGTTGAATGACGTCATCATTCAACATTTCCTGCATTTGACGCTTAATCGCCTCCCTCTCCTTTCGGGACACGCGGTATGGATGCTGGCGAAGAGGCCGCGCCGACCCCTTCGTAACAATACGGTGTTTGGTCACAGAAGTGCGTTGAACTTTCGATGCTGTGGAGAAGCAACCGGAGAATTCTGTCACAAGGCTTAGCAGGCTCTCCTTTTGCGCATCTGACAAGCCAGCATTAACGTGAATGTGGCTGCCTAGGTTAGCACTAATGGTTGCATCCGATGAACTCAACTCTAACGTTCCGATGTCAGAGAAGTCGGCGATATCGCTGAGAAAGGCGACAGCGGTGCCTTGAGGGACGTGCTGAAATTCGTTACTGAAGTTGGTTAGCAGAAGTTGAGAGCATTTATTCTGTAGCCGAACAAGGCCTCGGGCTATGCAGATGTTCCGTTTGAGCAACAGAGGAATATTTGCCTCGGCGATGCCTTCATAGTTGTCAAAATCGTCGAATACGTCGCAGGTCACCAGGGTCAATACGCTACTCTTCGGCGGTAACGTGACGTTGTCGTCGACAACCCTCAAGGCATTGACATAACTGTCGTCAGTGCTACCCGCTAAGGCGCACGCCATGAAAAACGTTACCTGCGACTCTTGCAAGTTAATCACGGCTCCGTTAGCCTGCAGGAAGTCCATCCCGAGAATTAGGTCCCTCGAGCAATTCGGCAGTATAAGAAAATCTAGATACGTAAACCCACGAATGCTTACTCGTGCTGTGCATCTTCCTGCCGGAGTTAGAATATGGCCTCCTGCCATCCGAATCTGTGACCCAGTCCACTGTGTAGAAACCTTCTTCAGCTTGCAGGCAAGCTCCATGCTCATAACTGAAGTATCTGCCCCAGTATCCATTAGCGCCGTTACTTCGTCGTCCACAGTTACAGTAATGTTGGAGGTTACTACTTTTGGTACCGAATCTGGCTGCATCTGTGTGTCTCTTTTCTGTCGGCGATGTCGTCGTAATGGAGGATCTTCTGTGCAGTCAGCGTCAGCGGCCTCACCTCCGGAGGTCGCTGAACTCAGTTTTCCCGACCTCCAGGACTGGGTGAGCGGCGTCTCGAAGCGCCGCGTGAAAAGGCTGGGCTTGAGGACCTATAACGAGCAGGAGACGATGAACGGGGTTCATGCCATCGATGCTCGACATTGCGACGATTGGAGATGAAGTTCTCGATTTCCAGTGGTCGCTCACCAGGTCGCGGACGAGGGGCATTCGGCGAGAATCCACGGAGACCCACACGGCGGTAAGGGCACGTTCTGTAGATGTGCCCGGCTTCGCCACAATGAAAACAAAGGGGCCGGTGGTCCGGTGTGCGCCAGACATCGCTCTTCCTTGGTCTTGCTTCGGCGATGAACGGCGGGTTGCGAGCACTGAAGCCGACTTCCATTTGCTGAGCGGGGTGCACCGCGCCGGGAGTACTGCACTGTGGAGGACGTCGCACTGCTTCCGCGTAGCTCATCTCGACGCACTGCCGTTGCTGTGGCACCTCGTAGTGTTGGGGAGCGTGGACAGCATGACGTACCTCGGCGCGAACCATCTCCGCAACGGAGAGCTGCCCTACCGTGAAGCAGCCATCTGCATCTTTTGTATCTCCTCCTTGATGACAGTCCTGATGAGCTCTCGCAAGGCGCTGATGTCACTGCCGAGAGTGACCGAAGTGACCTCGCTTGATTGTACGACATCGCGGTTATACTGGCGCGCTGTTGAAGGGCACTCTCCATGGCAGTGGCTTCATCGCGGAACTCCGCAAGTGTCGCAGGCGGGTTTCGAATGAGGCCGGCAAAAATTTCTTCTTTGACACCCCGCATTAGGTGACGAACTTTCTTTGCTTCAGTCATAGAATGGTCCGCACGCCTGAAAAGCCGATCCATGTCCTCTATGTATGTTGTCACCCTTTCGTTTGGGCCTTGAACTCTGGCCTCCGTCGCACACTCAGCTCTCTCCTTCCTGTCTGCTCTGGCAAAGGCGCTGAGGAACTGCCGACGAAACTCATCCCACGACGTTAGCGTTGCCTCGTGATTCTCAAACCACGTTTTTGCGGAATCTTCGAGAACGCAACACACACAGCGTAGCTTACGCTCTTGGGTCCAGTCGTTGATTATGGCAACCCGGTCGAAGTGCTCAAGCCAGTCGTCGGCATCTTCAAAAGCAGCTCCGTGAAATGTCTTCGGCGTCCTGGTTTGGTTGACGACAAGCTGCGCTGGTGCTTGCACGGTAGCGTTGAGAGGTGTTTGATTCATATTTCTCGTGCGTTGAGGTAGCAAACCGTGCTGTTGCTGGAGGCCCTGGAGACGACGACTGGTACGTACGTGCACAGGGGTAAGCTCGGTCGAACTACTCAGCGGGCTTGCGTCTGAGGTACGCTCTGGAGACCGTATCATCTACCGTACCCAGCTCCTCCACCAGAAAATGTCACCAGGCTAACTGATAGATGGTATAACACACAGGATGAAGAAACAAAACAGGGACGTTTATTCCAGAAAAAGGCCAACACCGAAAAGCGCGCGCACACCGATTAACTTCGTTCTTCTCTTCCCAGGGGCTGGCCAGAACAGTTGCCAGCCTACCTCGCGTCAATATTACTATGTAGTGTGACTACGTGTGTCACTCAGTTACCTACACATACATCGAGGAAATCGTGGCCCTCTGCAGTGTTTTATTGCGATAGCAATTATATGGACAGTCTCGGCTGAATTTTGCCGTCGCCGTCACCGCCGTCATGCAGCGTATATGTATAAGTATGTATATATATGTAAACGCCCCAAAGAAAAATAATTCAGAAAAATGCTTCCGAAGCGCGGAATCGAACCAGGGACTTCTTGCTCCGCAGCGAGTGGCGCTAACCACTACGCCACGAAACGCAGATCCTCCACGTAGCTAACGGCGAGCGTTATATACACACCCTTCACCGCTGAACTGACTCAGAGACGGCAGCCGCTTATAGGCGTTTCTTCATTACCAGCGAGATGGCGCTAGGAGCGTGACGGGAGCCCGTAAAAGTCGTCGGCGAGCTCGCTCGCTTCTTATATTTACGTAGGGAGAACCTTGCCCTTCCGCTGTCCGCGCGGTTTTCTCGTGGTGAGGGGAAGAGTGATGTTTCGCGCTTTCACCGTGATGTCCGCGCTCATGTTACGGAGCGTACGAAAGTCACTCGAGCTCAAGGGACGCCTCTAAACGAACAAACAGAAGATGAGCGCGAACTATCAAGTGTCACAGCTCGACACTTGAAGCACGCTAGTTTCCTTCGCTGCTTCGGCCGCCTTTGCAACAGGAGCGCTGTTCAAACTGAGAGTATCCACTGGCGAGCCTCACTTCGTATAGCATTAGTTTCTTGCTATCGCATTCATTGCTTCGCCCTTGCGGCGAAACTGTGACTTTTCTTTAGGGGCGAAGCTCCTTATGCCGTGGGTCTGTCCATCCTCCGTTTGTTTGTAGCGTTGTAATAGCCACCTCTAGCTCGTGAGAAGCGCGCGTTCTGGTATGCAGTAGAAGAAAACGACGTTGACGAGTGAGACTCTCGTGCGTGTTCGCCTGTGTGGCATTCTTTCTTCTTTACTGCGCGCGTTCTGGTATGCAGTAGAAGAAGAAGACGACGACGCTGACGAGGGACACTCTCGTGCGTGTTCGCCTGTGTGGCGTTCTTTCTTCTTTAGTACGTCTCGTGTTTTCAACGACATCCGAAGACAACATTTCAGAAGTAACGCGCCATGAGGCTCCCTCTTGGCACGCTTTCTCTTTAGCTCGGAGTCGCCAGATGGAAGACAAGGCTGCGGAACGGAGGGCACGGAAGGCGGCGGCAGCACGCGCTCGCAGACAGAATCCTGAGGTGAGAGCCCGCGAGCCCGAAGCTGCACGTCGACGCCGCAAAGCAGATTCCGCCGTTCGAGCCCGCGAAGCCGAGGCTTCTCGACAAGCTGCACGGCTGCGGCGAGAAAACCCCGCCGTTCGAGCCCGCGAGGTCGACGCTGCTCGACAAGCTGCACAGCTGCGGCGCGAAGAGCCCGCCGTTCGAGCCCGCGAGGTCGAAGCTGCTCGACAAGCTGCACGGCTGCGGCGCGAAAGACCCCGCCGTTCGAGCCCGCGAGGCTGAAGCTGCACGGCACGGCTGCGGCGCGAATCGGATCTTCAAAATGTGAAGGACCGTGAAGCGACGAGAAAGCGCGCGTACCGGCAGGCAGAGCCCGAGGCTGTGCGAGCACGTGAAGTGGCTGCAAAACGCATCAGGCGGGCTCTGCCCGAAGGCGCCGACGCGCGCTTCCAGCGGGACTTCCTTGAGAACAGTTTCGGCCATAGTTGCGCTGTGTGCAGCAGATTGTGGTTCTCAATCAATCTAGTAACAATATCTTCCATCAAGAAGGACCACGCTCGCGCCAATGCCATCGCCGTGCTGCAGCGCGAGTTCGCTTCGCCCCACTCATCATCATTCACCACGTGGATGATGATTCCACACCACGCATATCCACACCACGTGGTGTGGATATGCTGTGATTTTTTTTTTCAGATTCTGACGAAGCTACCATGATGACTCCATTACCAGAAGCATCCTTTGACGTCAACCCAAGTCTTCCCGCATGCCAACAGCAACAGCTCCGATGCCTTCTGCAGCAATACAAGGAATGTTTCTCGTCGTCATCAAGGGTTCGACAAACACCCCTTGCTAAGCACCGTATCATAACGGAAGAAAATCCTCAACCACTGAGTCAGAGTCCCTACCGGGTTTCGACGCGAGAACGAGAAGCTATAAAGCAACAAGTCGAAGAAATGCTGCAGGATGACATCACACAGCCATAGAAGAGTCCGTGGGCATCACCAGTAGTCTTGGTGAAGAAGGATTGAACCTTGCGTTTCTGTGTCGATTTCCGTCGCCTGAACAAGATCACGAAGAAGGACGTATATACCCTCCCACGGATAGACGACGCCTTCGATTGACTTTGTAACGCAAAGTACTTTTTTTCGATGGACCTCAAGACGGGCTATTGGCAAATTAAAGTCGACGAGAGAGATCGCGAGGAGACAGCCTTTATAACACCGGATGGCTCAAACAGGCCGTCATTTGGCAAGGTCATGCCATTTGGTCTTTGCTCGGCGCCTGCGACGTTCCAGCGCGCTATGGACACAGTGCTGGCTGGATTTAACTGGCAGACTCTGCTCCCAATTTTCACGAATACCTCCGACGCCTTGGAACAGCGCTTGAGGCAGTCAGGTCCTCTGGCGTAACACTCAAACAGGAAAAGTGCCGATTCGCGCACGAAGTGCTTCTCTTCCTACGACACGTCATCAGCAACTCTGGAGTCCGCCCTGACCCGCAGAAGACAGCCGCCACCGCTACATTCCCGCCACCTGCCGACAAAAAGGCTGTGCGTCGATTCCTCAGCCTGTGTGCCTATTACAGGCGGTTTGTCCAAAACTTCGCTCGCATGGCCGAGCCACTCACTAGTGATCAAGACTGACGTCGAGTTTAAGTGGGAACCTGCGCAAATCAAAGCATTTCAAGAGCTGAAACGACGCCTACAAACGCCTCCGATACTTGCTCATTTCGACGCAAATCCGCACCGACGGAAATCTACACCCACGCAAGCAGCGTAGGACTCGGCGCCGCTCTTGTGCAGAGGACTGACGGACTGGAAAGGGTTATCAGCTACTCTAGCCGGTCGTTATCCAAGGCGAAAGCCAACTATTCCACAACAGAAAAGGAGAGCCTTGCTAGAGTGACCTAGAATAGGGGGAGTGTCCAAAGCGCCGGCTCCCGCGTGGGCCTTTTGCCGTGAACTCCCGCGCCGCGCCGCTGCTGCGCCGGACCCGTGGGCTTTCCGCGCTCGGGTAGCGCGCGGAAAGCGAGGGGCGTCTGCTACGCGCTGTAGTTTTTTGCGTCGCGTTTCCACACAGGGCACTTGAAGTCTACTTAACTTTAGTAATGCGGTGCGGAATGAAGCTTATCTATCTTTAAGCGTTGTGTTAGTGCTGGGGCAACAACAGAATGCAAAAAAATCACAGCATATCCACGGAGTGAATGATGATGAGTGGGCGAAGCTGCGGAGGTTCATCGGTAAACCGTGAATCTTCCGTGAATTCTGCCCAGTACATCATCACCGACGTGAGATCGGGCGCGTTTATACTAAAGGTTCGATGAGAGTTATGACGACTTGCAGCTCACTTTAATTTTACATGTACGCTGTGAATTTTCATTGTTTAGAAAACCATTGCTTTAGAAAACATCTGGCGTCTTTCGTTAAGCAGCTGGCGTCTTTTCGTTTTGCTTTAGAAACATCTGGCGTTCTTTCGTTTTGCTTTTAGAAAACATCTGGCGTCTTTCGTTGGTTTATTTCATCAATCAACGGCGTTTTGAACAAATTTTTTATTGTTTAATCACGCACAGGAGAAATCTCACCAGGCACTACAGTGGAGGTAAACAATGGCTGCTAATGGAAATGAGAGACAGAAGAAGTCGGCTTTTAGCTAACACTTACACTTCTACTTCTACTAACGTTTCCTGCTGGAACATGCCAATGGCTGCTAATGGGGAATGAGAGACAGAAGAATTCGGCTTTTAGTTAACGCGCACGCTGCGAATTTTTTATTGTTCAACAACGCACAGGAGAAATCTCCCACCGGCACCACCTTGGAGGTCAAGATCTGGTACTAGCGTTACGACTGGTTACGCACTACGACTACGAGGGACGAACGGGTGCCGCTTTAAGGAGCTTCGCCCCTAAAAATCATGTGTAAAGCGGCATCAGCGTGGCCTATAGTTCCGGTCACAGGGTTCGAGAACGTTGGTGCGTGTGTAAAAATGCGCAAAACGGACACGCACAAGCAAAGAACGAAAAAAAAAACCCTATTCGCACAGGTAATCGGGCAATAGCATCACGCATGCACGAATTAAGAGTAATAAAAAAAAGTAAACTGCACGCGCAGTCAGATGAAATACTTGCGCGCAGTGCCTTCACGGGCTTTTTACTCATAGTCGCCACTGGTTTGCTAGCCATGTGCACATCGCTTTATTTGACAATTCATTAGCCTCCACAAGCTCTTTATTATGTACGGAGCACACCGGGAAGACGCAAGGGAAACAAAAAAAAAGATAAAAAAGAGTAGAGACGGCCATACGACCGCAATGCTGTTGGCTTTTGTTTCTGAGGTAGCGTACAACAAGGCTCACCGTGCGCAAACATTTGAAAGAAAAGCAATGCCAGGTAAACTAATCTTATTCCACAAGTTTTTGCATAAAAGGCGTAATATAGAAAATGCTTTACAAATATCCAGATATCATGAAACAAAGTTGCAAATGCCCCCACTCTTGCTGTACAAGCTGCCTGAACGAAAATACGGTATATATATATATTATCGCATGTTGCATTGGATCGCTGAACATCAGTATGAAACGTTCGCGGGAGATGCGTGCATTGCTTCAAGCCTTCACCATACGAAATGAAAACAGTTTCAAACAACTCATTCTCAACTTCAGATGTTTTCACGGTTCTCGGAGGTTAGCGTTCGCCCGGTTCAGAGACTTTACGAAAAGATGGGGACGAGTAGTTACATAAAATACAATTGTTTCTGCGGCAGTTGAGTGCGCGCCAAAGGGCACCCGACCGCAATTTCCCGCTTTCTCCTGATGACCTCAATATAGCGTCCACCACAATTTCGTGCTGAAGCTCCGGAGTACTTAAATAGCGAGTCTGCTCATCTCTTGAATAAATATAAAGAGATGACCAGACGGGTAAAGCAAGCCTCTTTTGTCCCGCAGACGCGTGCAATCAGCTGCTCTAACTGAGAATCACGTTTGTTTTCGGGCGATCGCTCGTAACATGAAGTGAGGCATACACGATGTTGCACTGTTATCGTGTCATTTTCTTTGGTTTGTCTTTTTTTTAACGCTAAAGCCTTAGATGCCTCATCAAACACGAAAATTGACCGTCGGCGTCCCACGTAGCCAACACGAGTGATGCACAAAATCATCACGCGATGACGTCGACAAAACTTGTGACGTCACTATGACGTCATTCAACGTGACGTCATATGATGACGCCATCACATGACAATGTCGCTTTCCATTGCCTCCGTGATCAGCCCTCGATGTAGGCAATGTAAAAGCAGGTGAGGTGCAGAAAACTTGCAATGACTTCGATCCTGTGGGCAGTCCGAAACCACGTTATGTGCAGAAAGCTTTCGGAGAGGGGCGAGGGAGGATCAATGCATCGACTGACGAAAAAGATGGCTTTCGTTTTCGAGTCATCTCCGGCGAATGCATAAGGGACCATGTTTTTTTTCATGTAATTTTTTCGCATTCATTTTACCTAAGCGGTCAGTTCTTCAATATGTATGGTTAAGACTAACATGTTGACATCGATATTGGTGACCACCACGTTTTTTTATAACCTGACGAAATCACATCGTCAGACCACACATCGTCAGAATTATTTCTGGCTGAAAGCGGGTTTGCGCGCCATACGCCATATTATTATTGTAAGTCGTTACGCAAATGGCAAGCATGTCGAGTTAGTGATGCCATGACCTATCGGTCGTGTTGAGCACACGTACATTCGTGCCCGTCTGTGCCAATTTTCCTGCATACCAATTAAGTGAACGAGACGCGAGTTAGGCGAGTAACTTTTTACTTTGGTACCGCAGCCACGCCGACTGACACATTCGGCTTCGCATGAAATGGCTTGAAGCAGCAGAGCGCCGGAGGCAGCCTTGTAAAACAAATCGAGTGCACGAAATAAAAGATAGGACATGAAGGGTGCAAACGCGTTAGCATGCATGAGCTAGTTACTACGTGCATATGTGCTACGTTCTCCTGGTTATCTCCAGTTTATTCTCTCCTGCAGCAAGTTTACGTTCGTCATTCCACACGAAAGTAAGCTAAGCGCCTTTTCTCACAACTAAAGTGCGCGCAGGATGCGTTCCTCAAACAGCCGCGGAAGTGTTGACCAATGCGCTGACAAACCAGCTGCAAAGATATATACAAAAACCCCGTTTCACAACACACAAACACGTTCTCTGTGTGATGAGTCGCTGCAGTATTATGTTGCAGTGACGCAGTATTAAATGTTGCCCAAATTTCCACAATTTTAGCTAATAGCGGCCAAAATATCACGCGCGTAGCAGACGCTCGCCGCTTTGACGCGGCTTCCGCCGCGGAGAAAGCCCACGGGTCCGGCACGGCAGCGCCGCGGCGCGGAAGTTCACCGCAAAAGGCCCTTGCTCCTCCCATGTATTCGCGCGGCGCTTTGGACACTCCCCCTATTCTAGGTCACTCTAGCCTTGCTATCATTTGGGCTACGTCAAAGTTCCGCCCCTACTTCCACGGCAGGCCCTTCAAAGTTGTGAGCGACCACCACGCCTTGTGTTGGCTAGCTAACTTGAAATACCCTTCAGGACCCCTCGCACGATGGCGTCTGAGACTTAAAGGGACACTAAAGGCAAATAACAATTTATGTCAGAGTGAAAGCCCAATGCAGTGATGCTACCGAGGACTTCTGATTTGGAGCAATTTTTGGAGCAGCAAAATTTCCGTTTTGGAGCACTTTGGAGCAGGAAAAGTTTTCATCTTGGAGCACTTTGGAGGAGATAATTTTGCATCTGGGAGCACTCTGGAGCAGCAAATTTTACATCCTGGAGTGCACTACAGAAGCATATTGCGTTAACATTCAAGCACCTGAAAATTATTATGGGGCTCTTATGAAGGCTAGAAATATTTGGATTCATTGCAATTCTCACGGAAAAAAATCATCTCAGGAGAACTCCATACTTCACTCGCTAATGAAAAAAAAATTGAGAGAGAGAGAGAAATAGATTAAAAGGAAGAGGCAGGGAGGTTAACCTGGTGCGAGTGACCGGTTTGCTACCCCTGCACAGGGGTGGGGATATAGGGCTCGGAAAGAGGACAGAGAGAGAGGGAGATAAAATAAAAACAAAGAAAAAAATGCACACATGCACACACACGCAGGACGTCCTATCAGAGCCGTTCCGATAGACCGGTTGAACGCAGAAAGCGCATTAGCGCCTGCACAGCCTTCTTCTGTGACGTTAAGTCCTGTCGGTGGCGCAGGATTCTTTCTTCCGAAAGAGTTCGGTCGTCCAGTTTATCAAGCGCGTTGCAAAGCGACTGACTTTGCGAACAGTACTGTGGACAGTCGCACAGAATATGCTCAATCGTTTCATCACTTCCGCAGTGGCCACAAGCTGCGGTGTCGGCCATTCCTATGCGGAACGCGTACGCGTAGGTAAATGCGAAACCCAACCATAACCTGCAAAATAAGGACTCATGCAGTTGAGTGTTCTGGATTAACCTCTTCGGCGACTATTTTCGACACTAGCAAATAAACAGAATACCGGATAAATAAAATTGCAATTTATGAAATAAAACTCTAAATACATCTATGTGGTTATCAGCAGACGTGGTAGACAAACTCGATGATGCACAGCAGTGCCTCAATGCCAAAGAGCCACACTATCCCTAATGCATTCCCCTAAGAAAACTCCAAGGCGAAAGCCAGGTTCTTTTTCTCCTCGATCGACGGGTTGATTCTCCTCCTCCCTCTCTGCAAGCTTTCCGCACCTCACATGGTTTTGCACTACCTCCTTGATCGGTGCACCGATCACGGAAGCAGTGTAAAGCGATGATGTCATGTGATTACATCATCACGTGACATCACGATATATGACGCCATGTTGGCGTCACAAGTTTTGACGATGTATGACGTGATGATGACGACATCACATGATTATTTTTTACATCAATCGAATGCCGCCGACGGTCAATTTTCGTGTTTGATAAAGCATCTAAGGCTTTCGCATTATTACTGCGTATTGAAAGTTAACAGCCTGGCCGTTAACAACCTGGTCTTACATACCAAACTGTCCTCCACCATGTCACCTTTGTGCCATGCGCGAAACGGCTTCGCTTATCATCCACTTCACAGCTCCTCAATTTTTTTTAAATTTTTATTGTGATAGCAATTATATGGACACTCTAGGCGGATTTTTACCGTCGCCGTTGCCGTAATTTTCCGTATAAAGACCAAATTAATAACATCACCACGCGCATTCTAGCTGCGGGTAAAAGCTCGCGAGCGCTGGCGACGAACGCGGCTAAAGCGGAGATTAAACTTTAGAAACAGCGCTAAAAGACGGGACGAACGAGGAAAGGACACAAACAACGGCGCTGACAATCAGCGCCGTTGTTTGTGTCCTTTCCTCGTTCGTCCCGTCTTTTAGCGCTGTTTCTACAGTTAATCATGAACCAACCAGCCCAAATGCGTACCTTATCGGAGATTAAACTAACCGGCCGTCTGTCTCCGTCGCACGGACAGCGTATGAGATAACATCTTCCGCGTGCGGGCCTGCCGTCGATTGCTCATCAAAGATAGAGGAAACGCCCCGCCCGTCTTTCGTAAGGAGCATGAAGGGAAGCCAGGGGAGCGGAGAGGGGGGGGGGGACAACCGCATCGTTCGAAAGGCACTGTCGCTTGCGCGCGCGCTATCTCGAGGCATCACGAGACGGCTCGTAAGCTTGCTGTGCTCTCAACGCTTACTTCGCGTTTAGAGAACTCGCAGCACGAAAACGCTTCGGTTCCTGGAGCGGCCATATCCCGTTAAACCAGCGTTTTGTTGAGTTACGCGAGATCGGATCCAAAAGAGTTAGCTGCTAGCCTTACTTCGTTTAGCAATACAATTTGTTAATATCGCATTCATGGCTTCGCCCTGAAGCGAAACTGTGAGTATTTTTAACCGTCAGCTATTGACCCTCGAACGCGAGGGGCGGACGTGTAACATGGCGCAGCCGCTTCACTGTAGGCCGTCAGCGACGGGCCCGCTACAGCTGCGCATTAGCGGCTGCTCCGACCAGGATATATGCTTTTATTAATCAGATGACATTTTTAAAAAAGCAAGCAAAAAATTCGAATTGGAACCATGGCTCGTGAGCTCAAAAGGGCAGGGCCTTTTAGGGGGTATTTACCGCAGAGTGATTACAAACTCGGATGTGCTGGTGGAAGGAACTATGAAAAAGCTCTTCTGGATGAAGATCCATGGATAAAGTATATCTGAGGAAAAGTGTCAACGCGTTCCCACCGTTCGCGTGCTCTTCCATAAACGCGAAGCAAGGAAAATCCGATATTGTTCCATATCTACTGCTAGCGATCCCAGATTTCATTCCGCGATGTCCAGAAACAGAAGTGACAGGCATTTTAGCGGCACGCATGTAGTTATTACTGAACATTGCTTTCCTTAAGTGCCGTGCGACGCTTGAAACGAGCTATCAGCAGCGTTTCGGGAACAGACGACGTCCGCCGATGAATCGCCGTCGCACTTTCTCGCTACCGATAGGCCTAGACGTCACGAGCCTCTGCGGAGAGCGCATTTTGCTGTAGAACCAACTTGCAGAACAGAAGCTGCGTCGGCACCGTGCATGGCTTTGTGGCTTACTCGGGACGCACGCACGAGCGCTATTTATTCAGCGGAATAATTCTTGGTCCATGGTTGTGACTTTGGCAGCCCCAAAATCAAGCTGCACATGTTCTGACGCGCCGGCGGTGCGATTGCCGGTGATAGACGCCCCCAAACCTGAGACTTTGGCGCAGTTTGGCGCAATTTTCGTCGATATTATCAGGATGGCGCAGTAAATACAATTTGGCGCACTTTGGCGCAGTTGGCGCAGGAGTGGAATCACTGCCAATGTATGACAACTTCTAAAATGGCAATATTATCAACAACAGTGCCCTACTTACCGAGAAATTAAGCTAAATGTATCACATGATGAGCGCCACGAGTGGGACATTAGACAGTTATAGTTTAGCGGGCTTAACGGAATAGCGGGCTTACCGGAATAGCGGGACCGAAATGCGCATGCGCAGTACCGTAAGTGACCCGTAGCGTTTACCGTACGCACGCTATTTTTCAGATTTAGCGTTACCGTGTTTGCGTGGTTTACGTAGTGTACGTAAAATATGGCGGCGGTTTCGGACGCCCGCTTCGAACTGAATTTGGCGTAGTTGTTGAAAGATTCACTTCGTTCGCAGCAAATGACTGTGCTAAATAACTTCGCTTGCCTTCAGGTAGCTTCGGCTACCGAGTAGTACGAGTAACATAGCAGAGTTTTTGAGATCGCTTCTCATTTCGAACGTTCCTAGGCCTATCTAGAAGATCAGTGTAAACAAGTCTGCAACATGAAAATTTTTGCTTTTGGTGCTTAGTTTATATTTATTTACTTTTATTTTCACTAAAAAAAGGAGTAATATTGCTGCGTGCGGGGATACAGGCGAGCATTCTCGGTTTTGTTCTTTTCACTTTTTTTAACGCATTCACCCTTCGCTAGGTGGCGCCACCGTCCCGGCTGGGGCACGTAAACGCTATCCCGCTAAACTAAAACACGCTTTCTGCACCCAACGTTTGCGGCACGGTAACGCTATTCCCTTAACCCCCGCTATCACGCTAACGCTAAACTATAACTGTCTATTTTCGAAGTGATCCCGATGACGTAGGGAAGTCGGCCTACAATAAATCACTAGTAATCAAACTAGCAGCAGTAAAAAAAGAACATTCCGAGCATCAAAAGACGTAATAAAATGCTGTTTGTTCGTTTCCGCTTGATTCATGGAAAACAAAACCTCCGTGGCGTTGCCATGCGGAACGGCGCGCGTGGTTCAAAGGTTCCGTTTTCGCCGAACTGTGCCTCGCCCGTCTCAGTGGTAGTTTCGGTACAGTGGCTGTAGTTTCGGGATCGCGTACTGCCGTGCGTGTTTTGCGCGCTCGTGAAAGTCGCTCTGACAGAAAGTTCGACAAAATGCCGCATGCGTGTGATATTGCCGGATGCCCGAATGCAACGCCAGTGCTGCAGCAAGGAAACCGGTGTGTCTTTTCACTGGGTGCCGCGGAATGAACCCTTACGCTCGAAGTGGCTTAGTGTCATGCCATTGCGCCAGTCTGCTAAACAGTCAAAACCTCTGCGTGTGTGCTCGCTGCACTTTCGTACTGAAGATTACGAGACCAACCGCAACTTGGTGACGGCTTTGAATGTGCCCATCCGAGCAAGTCTTTGCCGCAGCGCCGTTGTTGCTACTGTGGGTCCCGCTACTTCCGCTCGGCTGCTACTAGTGTCGGCGGCCGCGCAGTAAAAGCGGGCAACGTTGGGCACGGCAGCAGTGACGTATGAGAGTCGTATTTTCAGGCGGGAGATTTGAAGCGCGCTAACGGGATGCGGACCACTAAAAACGTGATTTTATTTCAAAATAAGCACTTCCTTGGCACAAAAGCAGCGGTACGAGGTTTCTGGACCGCTATTTCAACAATCAACGTCGACTTAATATTTGCCTTTAGTGTCCCTTTAAGAATTCGACATTACCATCGTTTACAAGTCCGGACATTAGCACTCTGACGCCGACTGCTTGTCCCGCGCACCATTTGATCCGTTGCAGTATGACGATCTCGACGAAGATAGCTTCTTGGGACCCATAAGTGCCGACGCCCATAAAAACTGAGAAGCTTGGAAGAGTACTTGAAAGGCAAGACCACCGTTGTACCCAAGGTATTCAGGCGAGGACTGGCGTCATTTTTCTTGCACAAGACGTCCTCGTAAAGAACTTCTCGCCGGCCCAAGCCAACTACCTTGTCGTTGTACCTTCGGCACTGGGACCAGAAATTCTGCAAGCCCTGCACGACGACCCAACGGCTGGCCACCTCGGTTTTTCCCGCACACTCGCGAGGATATCAGAAAAGTACTACTGGCCACGCCTTACCGCTGACGTCGCTCGTTACGTGAGGGCATGCCGAGACTGTCAGCGACGCAAGACACCACGGACAAGGCCAGCACGATTTCTTCAGCCAGTCGATCCACCTCGTAGACCCTTCCAGCAGATCGGTATGGACTTGCTGGGGCCATTTCGAACGTCGACGTCCGGCAACAAGTGGATCGTCGTAGCCACGGACTACCTCACCCCTTACGCCGAAACCAGGGCCCTGCCTAAGGGAAGTGCCGCCGAAGTAGCCAAATTCTTTGTTGAGAACATTGTCCTTCGTCAGGGCGCCCCAGAGGTCCTCATCACCGACAGAGGTAGGCCTTGACTGCTGACCTAATCCAGGTGATCTTGGCATACAGCCAGACAAGCCACCGCCGTACCACCGCCTATCACCCAGAGACCAATGACCCTACCGAGTGTCTAGATAAGACCATCGCCGACCAGTGACGTAGCCAGGGGGTGGCACACCAGGCTCGTGCCTCCCCCCCAGGATTTTTTTTGCCATAGCATACAGAGCACAAAATGACACTTGATCACATCTGCCTGCCCTGCCACCACTTCTGATCAAGGCGGTGCCCCCCCCCCCCGAAAAAAATTTCTGCCTGCACCCCTGTCGCCTACATGCTGGCCATGTACATCGACGTCAAACACAAGACATGGGACGCCATCCTTCCGTAAATAACATTCGCTTACAACACGACAGTGCAAGAAACAGCGCACATGACGCCTTTTAAGCTATTTTACGGAAGGAGCCCCTCGACGACGCTCGACGCCATGCTGTAGACTGTCACTGACGAGGACAACCTGAACATTGCGCTCTACCTTCAGCGTGTTGAAGAAGCGCGACAGCTCGCCCGCCTACGCATCAAGAATGAGCAAACGACCGACAACGCCGTTACAATCTTCGGCGACGCTTCGTGGAAAACCAGCCCGGCGACCGTGTTTGGCTCTGGACACCAATACGCCAACGTGGTCTCAGCGAAAAAATCACCGCCTCTCCACTAATGTGAATCATGACGAGTGGCGAAGCACTGGGTATCGTACCGGTATGCCACCGTGCGTCACCCGGTCGTTGCCACTGCGAATGTAAAATGAGTGACAAAGTGTGTGTGTGTGTGTGTGTGTGTGTGTGTGTGTGTGTGTGTGTGTGTGTGTGTGTGTGTGTGTGTGTGTGTGTGTGTGTATATATATATATATATATATATATATATATATATATATATATATATATATATATATATATATATATATATATATATATATATATATATTGTTATGTCCGGAGTTGTCGTCGGCCCATAGACGTACGCGTGGGTCGCGGTAGTCTCAAAAAGCGTAGACAGCCTCGAACGGTTAAAAACAAGTTTATTCCTACTCGGATGGAGGCGGCAGCCGAACTGCCGGGGGAAACGATGGGTGGCTCGTTTGAGCCGAGCGCGGGAAGGAGAGGAGTCAACATCTGGAAGTAGTTTCAGCATCCGGTCCTTCGCGGGGCTCGCTCTTGACACAGGGAGTACAGGGAGTGCTTCGAACACAACATATATATATGTATATATATATATATATATATATATATATATATATATATATATATATATATATATATATATATATATATATATATACAAATGTAGTTATTTGGTTCCTCTTGAATGCTCTTCTATTTTAATCCTCTTGTTATAATTCGTATATCGTCTTGAGTTCTAAATTCCGTTTTGCCTTCATTATTACTGCTCTGTGGTCTGTGAAATGGAGAGCCAATGGTCAACCAGAGTCATTCAATTCTCTTCATGGCCACGAAACTGCACCGTAACGCCATGGGCGAGCTTTATACGCTGCTCGAAAATGGCGAAAATGGCGAAAGAGGCGATCGTCGGTGCCGTCCGCGTATTGAAATACTCTCGCAGTGCGTGACAAGCTGCTGGATATGATATATTTAAGTTAGCGGAAACGTTGTCTCAGGACAAGGATGCCAAACAGATGTTGCTGCCGGGGTGCCGTTCCGGCTACAAGGGAACCAAATAGGTGTCGTTGTTTTCTTTACTATTAGATAAGCAGCATCGCAGATATGGAAGCGGGCCATACCACGGCAGAAAAGTGGCGATTTTAACTTTGAGTCGATGTATACACGTGTGCGTGCGAACCATTTCGATGCCTCGGACATTGTCACTGCGCATGGCTTTAACGTCAACGGCGACTCCGTGTCCCTGAAACGCGACAAACCAACGCTGAAGGCTGACGCCCTTCCAAGGATTTTTGAAGGAGTTCCTTCGTATCTCACGAAGCGCAAACCTCGATCTCGCTCATCGCCAATGAGACGTACACCATGCAAACGACCACGTGATTCATCCTGTGAAGAGCTCCTAGCATCGCCGACGCCCTGTTTAGACCACACCGTAACCACACGAATGGGCGTGTAACAGCTGGTATTTTTGTATTGTTTTTGCTGATACCACCGCGACCTGCATGTATTGTGCTGGTTTTTTTCCTCCCGGGTGCTCATATTAAAACAGAAAACGCATTTAGTAATGTATTTACTGCGTCAAAGCAAAGCGTCAAAGCAAAGCGACCATTACGGAAGTTTAGAAAGCTAAAACACCGAGACTGTTCCCCACACAACCCCAGCGATAGCAGCGTTCGCATCGCCTCTCATAAAGTCTTTAGCCTCTCAAGCTCAGCTGCGCCTCTGGCGGCGGCCGCTGGCTCCATATGAAACTGACGCGGCAGTTTCGTGACCATAAGAAGCATTGAATGACTCTGGACAAATTGTCAAGCACGACACATTCCACATCCCACTCTGCATATCCTTCAGAATTGTGGTAGCCAGATTTGCTGATTTCGGGAACATAGTGCCTTTAATTATTATTCGATTTCATTTATATTACGGTTACATATTTTTGGAGTGTTTTGAGTGTTGCATATGACTCTTATCTGAGACTTCATAATCATAATCGCAACTTATAATTCGTATATCGTCTTGAGTTCTGGATTCCATGGCGCAATATTGTGCGCGTTCTCAAAACGGACGGAGGCGGTCCGTTCTATCCAGCCGCACGCGAAGGGTCAGTGTGAACCGTGACAGACGTCACGGCCCCACATTGACCAATCGCGTGCGGCTGAATAGAACGGACCGCCTCCGTCCGTTTTAAGAACGCGTACAAAATCGCGCCACCGTTTTCCCTTCATTTAGTTTTCGTTTTTCGTTCTGCAGGTATTCAGTCTCGGTTTCGGTTTTGTGTAGCTTGACAGACGACGACAAGGCTAGGCCCTAAAGAGCTTCACCCCTGAAACCTCTTCGGCGATACTTCGGCCCATACAAGATGCTTCGACGTCTCCGCGCTCTGAACTACGAGGTCGTCCCGGACCTCATTGCGAACTCTCAGCGGCGCCGCACACGACCTCAGGTCGTCCATGTCGCGCGCCTTAAACCGTTTTATACGTGTTAGCGAGCCTGAGGACACTACTTTTTGCTTTCGTTATCATTGTCTTTTAAATTCGAAGCATTTCTTAGCGAACTTCTGCGACTTTGAGCGTATCTATCTCTCTGTCTATCTATCTATCTAGCCGCCTACGACTTTGTGCTCTCCTGGCCGTTTCGTTAATGGGATGTATACCAAAATTGGTATAGCATAACATGACCGTATTACGAACATAAATGACAGGTCATAACATGAAAATCATGACACGCATGTCATGAACAGCATGATTTACATTCCACGGCCTTGGGGCTCTTGCGGCCGTTCCATTAATTTCGTATGTACCAAAATTGGTATGGCGTGACAAGAGTTCATTACGAAAATAATGACAGGTCCTAACGTGCAAATCATGACACTCATGTCATGTGTAGCGTGATTTGCATGACATGGTCTCGGGGCACTAGCGGCCGTTTAAATGAATGGAGATATACGAAAACTGGTATAACGAGACATTTCTGTATGACGAACATAACTGACACGTGGTAACATGAAAATCATGACATGCATGTCATGTACGACATGATTTACATGCCACGCTCATGGCGCCCGTTTTGCTAGATTGATATACACCAAAACTGGTATTGCGCGACCTGACTGTATGACGAACATAAGGGACAGGTTGTAGGATGAAAACCATGACATGCATGTCATGATTTACATGCCACGCTCATGGTGCATTCGCGGCCGTTTCGCTAGCTTGATATACACCAAAATTGGTATCGCGCGACCCGACTGTATGACGAACATAAATGACAGGTGGTAACATGAAAACCATGACATGCATGTCATGTATGGCATGATTTACATGCAGGGTGTCTACCGAGTTGACTTTTCTAAATTCCCTGAGTTTTCCAGGTTTTCCCTGAGTGTTTTTGCTAAAATTCCCTGAATGAAACAGAACTTTGTTTTGTCAAGATGGGTAGAGACCATATCGCTCGGCGATGTCACTCTCTAATACGCACGTTAGAAAATAAAAACGACTTAATCCCATTTGAATAGTACATAGAACAGCTAAACCTCAATATAGCGAAGTTGGTAAAAGCGGCAACTCTCTTCGTTATATCGAAACTTCGTTAAACTGAAATTCGACATGCAAGGCATAGTTACTGAAGGATTAATCTGCCACAGAATGCCACAAGAATGCTCGACTAATATGCAACATGAAAAAACTTTTTTTATTTTTTGAGTGAAAAAAAGTTAATTTTGTTGAGCCTGAGGTGCAGCAATCACAGTTAAATGCCTTGCCAGAGTGTCACATGTAAATACGAAACAAATGCGGGTTCAATGCACTGTGGAATTGCGCTTGTTCTACTGCTGCGGGTTGTTGTCAAATCCTCGCGCATTGCCCAGAGCAATGCAACGCCTTTACTACCATGTTTCCCAGCCGAACCATTTGCTCTCCAGGAACGCAAGACATCGAAAACCATCCCACGTTAGAAAAGAAGTCCCAGTTTCACCGCGAGAGCAAAATAGTAGATCCGATAGCGACAAAGGGGAATTTTATATGAATATAGGCTAGCAGCTCGCTCCTTCAGGAAACGCAGCCGCTGCACTAAGAGAAGTGCCCTATCTATGGCTCAGGGCCGGATTCAGGTACCTATAATGGGCGGGGGGGGGGGGGGGTACAAAGGCTGAAGCCCCCGCTCAGCAGTGCATTTTGGTGGGTCACGCATATTTACAACAGCCCAGAGGGGATAATGGCGGTGCCTAAGAAGCCTTCATTGTAAATGTGCATAGGGAAGCAGGAAAAGGTAGAGCGATGAGAGAGGTAGAGAGCAGGGACAAGATTCTCTTTACCCCTTTTGGGCAGTGGCTGGCAAAGCAACCTGAAAAAGGGGGCAAACTCAACAGGCAGCCTGACAAAGGAGGTGGACGACAGGCACTGAAGGGAGGGGGCGACCGCCGCTACCGCACCCCCACCCCCTTGGATCCGCCACTGCTATGGCTTCAACGGAAGTTTTGCAATTAAAGCACAACACTTACAAAGGTATGAGCCGTCTGCTGATCCCCACTAAAGATACCGCGACGCACGCGACCACGCGCGCTGGTACAAAGTACGCACTTTCTGTCGGACTCACGCAGCCCCCCCCCCCCCGCACACACACACACACACACACACACACACACACACACACACACACACACACACACACTTCCACAACCCGCCGGCTCTTATCTCCGTGTGCCCATCGCGCGAAGGAGACGGTCGGCTCGTTTCATCTCTGCTTAAGCCCCGTTCGTCGGCAGCGCTCGCGCGCTTTCCCTCGCGCATGGAGCATACGATGCGCGGGGTGATGTAATCGCGATTTGGACTTGATAAGGAAGATCATGGCGAAGGCAAAAAAATTCGCGTCGCAGTGTCTATATAATTGCTATCGCAAAAAAAAAAGCAATATAGCTGCCGGCTAAGATCGCATGAAAGCACGGCAACAGCCTGAATTACGGCACATCCGATTATGGTGGAAACGTTACTGTTTTCCGACATCGCGCGCCGAATCGAGCAAACGGGACCCGTGCTGGTGTCGCGAATTTCGGTCGCCGCTATGCGTTGGCTCTGAAAAGTTTTGTAATTCGGCTCTGTAGCAAACATCCACGTGGTGTGGCTGGTAATTGCGAGCTGCAGCCCCCAAAAATATCGGTCGACTGCCTAAAACTTGTTTCAGCAGTGCCCTCATCGGGAAAAAAAGAAAGAAAAAAGCTTTCACTTGCTGTGAATGAACCCGTTAGTTACGCTAGCTCTCGCCTGGAAATTTATTCTATTCTTCACGGAGTCCTAAATAGCATCTTTGAAGCTCGGGATTAGAGCGAGTGAGCTCTCCGATAACAGCCAACAGGCGTCGTCTTTTTTCTCGCCGATCGGGATGGCTTGCCAGATACCAGCCTTGTCGAAGACATCCGCTTCCTGAACGATCGCGATCGCTTGCAAGATAACTCAAGCTCGTTACATCTACTGCTACCGCTTCTACAACTAATCATGCTTGTTACTTGACACGCGGCGACAACAAAAACACCATATCGGGCGCTGACGCACAGCACGCGCGAGAATACAGAGCTACACCGCGTAGTCACAGAACACCCTGACAACATTGCGCAATACGATGTGTTGTGGTTCATGGTTCCCGCATGCCACGCATTAGCCGGATTCTCTCCCACTTCACCGCTCGGAAGGCGATGAGAGCATCGAGGTGCGCCACTTCCCCGCAGCCGCAGCGGCCATTTGATTTGACACACACTGACAAAGAACATTTGAAAAATGCGTTCACAAAATATCGAGCCAACGCTACCGCGACTTTCGTTGCCTTTCAATAAAGTTACTGTGGATTTTCCCTGATGGGAGCACAATTTCCCTGAGTTTTCCCTGAGAATTTCCAGACTACTCAAAATCCCTGAGAATTCCCGGTTTTCCCGGTCGGTAGACACCCTGACATGCCACGCTCCTGGTGAACGCGCGGCCTTTTCGCTAACTTAATGTACACCAAAGTTCGTAGTGCGCGATGTGACTGCATGACAAATATAAGTGCCAGGTGGAAACATGAAAACCATGACATGCATGTCACGTATGGCATGATTTACATGCCATACTCATGGTGCACTCGCGGTCATTTCGCTCGTTTGATGTACACCAAAATTGGTATTGCGCGATGTGACTGAATGACGAACATAAATGACAGGTTTCAACATTCGAATCATATTATATGCATGTCATGGTGCGCTTCCGGCAGTTTCGTTAGCTGGATATATACCACAAAGGTGTATGGCATGACACGAGTGCGTGATGAACATAAATGACAGGTCATGCATGTATATACCAGAATATACGTTTCATAAGCATGGTATATACCAGATTGTGCATGCATGCGTGCATGGCAAACATGTGGTATATGGTGAACTAGATGTCATGGCATGAATGATTTCATTTGGCTCAAAGACAAACAAGGAGATGTGTGCAACTCTTTGCTGGCTGCTTCGCATTACATCGAGTCCCACAGTGCGCGGGATCTGCCGTATTTTTCTTTTCCTTTCCATGTTTTGTTATAAGCATCGGGACGTTGCTTTTTCAGAGGGGGGCAATGTTACGTTCACTTCTTGTATTTTTTTGTAACCAATCCGTTACAAGTATAGCCACTGCCTTTCGCAAACCTCGCCCGAATGTCTGGGAAGCTTCCAGATTGTTTTAGAATCTTCTGATAGGCTTGAGCGCGCAAACGCGGACAGTTGAGTTTGTTCTGGAACTATAGCGCAGCCACCAGCGTTAAAACTCGAATGTTCGATGCCATATGTATAAATTGCGGCGCGCCTAGCCGCAGATCAGTTTGAACTACGGCCGACGCTCTGTTCGCCGCCGCTGTCAGTGTACTGCTTGAATTGCTTGCACGTCAATTATGGTTGTGGTGCAGGCTATGTAATTTTACAAGGAAGCAATAAACGCTACATATGTACTCCTACGATAGAGGCATCATATCGGATTAACGTCTGTGGTTACAGTGTTGGCTCCACTTTTACAGCAGTCTAATAAACATCACATTTGTATTCCTATGATCCAGCAAGCTATATTGGAGGCTTGAAGGAGACCCCGGAGGAATACATTAACGAAAGTTACGTATGATATTCACATGATTGCACCATAAAGTGCACATGGTTTCGATAATACTGACGTATGTACTCTAACGTGAGGGCTGACATTACGTCACACCATAATTTACCCTTTAAACGCCAGTGTTGTCGACGTGCCTGGTATGTGCACACAGCTACTAAACTTACAAAAAGAGATCGATCCACTTCGTAACGCTTGGCTCAAAGCCACAAAATACACCATAGAAGTACTCGCTGACTGCTTCGCATGAAACCGATTCCCACAACGCGTGGGATCTGCATATTTTTTTTTACGTTGGGGGCGTAACCTAAAAAAGTTTTATGCAATGTGCAAAAAAAAAAATTCGGCGGATCCCACGTACCGTGGGAGTTGATGTTATGCGAAGCATGCAGCGGGAAGGTGACTGTGGCGTAATTTTTTTAGTGAGCGAAACTACAAAATGACGCTAAAGATTTGTATAAATTTTATACGCACACGTTGAAGAGCCGCATATTTGTTATATAACCAGTTTATAGTTGGGTAATGCTGCCAACGGCAACGTGGTTATTACAATCTCCATAAGCGGTAAGCTGATATGTAGTGCTTATACTTGTCCCTTATGATGGAGAACGCGCGCACGTTTCACGAACCCGTGTGTATGTGTGGAAGAGGTTCTTGACAGTTCTCGAACAAGGTCATCATCACTGTGGTCAGTGAGAACCAGCAGCTGGTCATGACTCGTTATTGGATCCTGTCGTGATCGCGGTGACGAGGGGTCCATGCGTGGTGAAGTGTAAGGTATAGTACATCTGTTGGAAATCGTGGATGCCTCGGTCATTTCGTCGACAAATTGTCTGTCGATAGAGCCTGCGACATGACGGAACCTGAAGTTACCCTTCTCGTTGGTGAGGTATACACCAGAGCACGCCTGTCTCGCACCCAGGCTGCTGGCGAGCCGAGCGGATACTCTCGCACCCAGACGCCGGGCTGACCGGGGCTGCCAAGGCGCGCGCGGGCTGCACCAAGTAAACAGGGCAAGCTGCAGTTCTGAGGCTTTAAAGTGCGAAAAAGTGCCCGTTCACGCCGCTTCAGCGTATAAGAGCTCGTCTGGGCACTACTGCGTCGTCTTTGGATGTCAAAACAAGCAGCGCAACAAGAGGATATTAGCGTTGTCTGCGACGATTACGACGCGCCACGGAAATAGGGCCGGTGCGGTGTTTTCAGCTTCGCCGCGAGTGGATAACTGTGATTCAAGCAGAAAAACTAGGAGCCGAGTGAAAATGCGCGAGTAAGTACACTAACTGCGTGTATTCTGCAGTGTGATGCCCACCTATTTCATTTTGCGAACGTAATTTGCGTGACACGCAGCTGGGTTGAAGGCAGGCGCGAGCTTTGTGTGGGGGTGCACTTCATACCTTTGAGCGTTTCCTTTGACGGAAATCTAGTGCAAGGTAGCGCTTTCATGCACAAGCAATCAGCATGCTTTGCCACTTTCAACGTAGTATTAAGCTTTAGTGTTTTTGGTGGCATCGACGCCTTCGAGATTTCGTCTTCAAAAGTTAATAAATGTCACGGTGTTCCTCAACAGCTGGCCAGAATTTCGTGTTTTCATTTCAGTGTTTGATGTCCCCAAATTTATTTGGACACGAGGCATACAGCTGCACATAATACATATATTGGCACGTAAGTAAACAGTACTCGCGCCAGTGTCCTTTACGTCGCAGGCGTAGCAAACCGGTTTAACTAAGAGTAGCACAGTTTCGCTTGTAAAGCACCATCGTTAGAAGAATAGAATCGCGCAGGTAGCTTCCAAAAGGGATCGCTGAACGATACTGCAAATTACACTCTCTGATAGCACGCTTTTGTGAGCAAGACGCATTATTGTAAGAGCGCTCGTGAAACAAAAATTACGTTCCGCGAAACTACCCGTAAAGCGTACTCTAATTATTACGCGATGCATGCTGAAATGATGAGCTTTCACAAAACTTTGGGCACAACTTGTAATATGGGGCAACAAAACATCGTTTCACTCTTTCGCGAGCTGCACTGCAATTACGATTCACGCGTACTACTGCGAGAACGTTTTTTTTTTTTTTACAAATGTAACAGCGTACGTATCTGAGTAGGTTGCTTCCGCAGCCCACTCAGCACGTACTGTATACATTGTGGACTTGCATGAGGAAGATGTTCTTGATGTTCCAATAAAATCAGCGAAAATGTCCAGGCTAGAAAAGACGCGAAACACGCTCTCCGGCGGGCTGAGTTTCGGGAGTTTCACGTTTGCTCTGTGTAGCGTCTGCTGGCGTGGCAGCCCGCGCATGTTGTTTCGTCGCGTGTGCGATAGATGGCGCGACGCGCGATGCAAATATGGCGATGCGCATGGAATTCGCTGTGTTCTGGTCTATAGGCCGTCGAGGCTGGTAGGCCTGGATAGTGCTACGTAGATGAACATAAGTGGATGGCTCTTGTCGTATTCGTAGATTATCTGGGCGTATGTGGCCTACGTAGCCTAGTCTACAAAGCGACTGTCAATCAATCTGGCGTCATCCTCGGTCAGCATGAGGCCATCGCCCAGCCTCGCAATAAAGAGCATACTGCGCTGTTCTGGTTTCGTTAATGTGCTCCTCCGGAGTCGAGCAATGCTTCAATATAGCTTGCTGAATCATAGGAATACTAATGTAATGTTGTTTAGACTGCTATAAAAAGGGAACCAACACTGGAACCACAGACGTTAACCTGATATGACGCCTGTATCGGTGGAGTAGCCATGGTAGGAGTATAATGTAGTGTTCATTGCTTTCTTGCAAAATTAGATAGCCTGCACCATAACCACAACTGACGCTGCACCGATACTACATCTGCCTATCCTGTTTTTCCAAACCAGTTTATCGACCTGGCGTGGCTCTGTGGTAGAATACCTGACTGCCACGCAGAATGCTTGGGTTCGATTCCTGCTGGGATCGTAATTTCTATTTTTCAATCCGTCGGGTCAACGCTGCCGACGTCGGTTTTTCTTAACGCTCTCGCATTTGAGTTACCAATGTCTGCCCTCGCCGTTTCTGGGTAGATATCAACTGTCAATCACCTGTGGCTCATACCCGTACACCGCGGCCCTTGGTAACCGGGTATGTGCCACCCGTGTCTGGAGGAAAAGGTTTGACGACGTACGCGGGAGGATTTTTAGGTTATTCATGTCATGACCAGACAGTCATATTCGTCAAATCATCTTACCCTCCCATGCAAATTTTGGTCTACACCAAGTTAAGGAGGCGATCATGAGAGCACCCAGACGTAGGCGGATAGATACGTAGATAGAAACGCTCAAAGTGCCGAAGGTTCGCTAAGAAATGCTTCGCAATTAATACTCGTTTTTCATAAATATTCTTGCGCACTACACCCCAATATTAATTTTTTAAAGTAATACCAATAATAAGTAATAACTTAGCTTCATATAGATATATAATATTAAACGGTATGTATCATATTACTCATAAAAAATGATTATTAAAGCATACAAAATGTGGCCCTATTTCCCATGGTCACGAAAGAGTTAAAACTCAACAGCTATTCTTATTACCATTGAAGCTGTTTATGCTAGTCGTAATTTTTGTGCACGGTCAACAAGAAACCTATCATGATCATGAACGTGTATGTACCACAGAAATTTGGCAAATCCCACTACTCAATACTGGTTCACTAAGAAAGAGAAAGCTAGAGAAAGTAAGAAAGAGAGAAAAATAGAAAGAAATAAGGGAATAAAGACATCAAAAGATAGAAAGGCACAGAAAGATATAGAAAGAGAAAGAAATCGGAGCTCAGAGAGAGAAAGAAGCAGACAGAGAAACAGATAGAAAAAATACAGAAAGATCAAGAGAGAAATAAAGAGAAAGAAAAATCAAGGAGAAAGAAAGGGAAACAAGAGAAGTAAAGATAAAAAGAGCGAGAAAGAGGAAAATACAAAGGAAGAAACAGAACGAAACAGATACAAAATAGAGGTACAAGAAACCGAGAGAAAGAGAAAGAAAGAAGAATGGAAGAAAGAAATACAGCAGATCCCGCGCACCGTGGGACTCGATGTAATGCGAAGCAGCCAGCAAAGAGCTGCACACATCTCCTTGTTTCTCTTTGAGCCAAATGAAATCATTCATGCCATGACATCTAGTTCACCATATACCGCATGTTTGCCATGCAAGCATGCATGCACAATCTGGTATATACCATGCTTATGAAACGTATATTCTGGTATATACAATGCATGACCTGTCATTTATGTTCATCACTCACTCGTGTCATGCCATACACCTTTTTGGTATATATCCAGCTAACGAAACGGCCGGAAGCGCACCATGACATGCATATAACATGATTCGAATGTTGAGACCTGTCATTTATGTTCGTCATACAGTCACATCGCGCAATACCAATTTTGGTGTACATCAAACGAGCGAAATGACCGCGAGTGCACCATGAGTATGGCATGTAAATCATGCCATACGTGACATGCATGTCATGGTTTTCATGTTTCCACCTGGCACTTATGTTTGCCATGCAGTCACATCGCGCAATACGAACTTTAGTGTACATTAAGCGAGCGAAAAGGCCGCGCGTTCACCAGGAGCGTGGCATGTAAATCATGCCATACATGACATGCATGTCATGGTTTTCATATTACCACCTGTCATGTTCGTCATACAGTCGGGTCGCACGATACCAGTTTTGGTGTATATCAAGCTGCGAAACGGCCGCGAATGCACCATGAGCGTGGCATGTAAATCATGACATGCATGTCATGGTTTTCATCTTACAACCTGTCACTTATGTTCGTCATACAGTCAGGTCGCGCGATACCAGTTTTGGTGTATATCAATCTAGCAAAACGGCCGCGAGTGCGCCATGAGCGTGGCATGTAAATCATGTCGTACATGACATGCATGTCATGATTTTCATGTTACCACGTGTCAGTTATGTTCGTCATACAGAAATGTCTCGTCATACCAGTTTTCGTATATATCCATTCATTTAAACGGCCGCTAGCGCCCCGAGGCCATGTCATGCAAATCATGTTACCATGACATGAGTGTCATGATTTGCACGTTAGGACCTGTCATTATTTTCGTAATGAACTCTTGTCACGCCATACCAATTTTGGTACATATGAAATTAATGGAACGGCCGCAAGAGCCCCAAGGCCGTGGAATGTAAATCACGCTGTTCATGACATTCGTGTCATGATGACCTGTCATTTATGTTTGTATTACGGTCATGTTATGCTATACCAATTTTGGTATTTTAAATGCTTCGCATTTAAAAACATGGCTGATCCCTCTGGCACAGGAATCGGTATAACAAGAAGGTGAAACTTGTCTTCACTGACGTAGATGAGCGTTTGTTGTGTATTATTTAGCCGCGAGGTCAAACTGGGCAGGACTATTGAGAAGCTGCCATACTAGGAAATGGGAATGGCAACGGCGGCTGCGAGAAGAGCCCGTAGTGGTGGAAGCCCTACGACAACGACGACGTGCCTGTAGATCTATGAGTAGTGCAAACGCTCGGTTCTGGAGCTTGGACATCCGTATCGTGAGCAACCTTGCTGATGCCTAACGACAACCTAGAAGCAACCAGATCAGTCTTCAGAGTCATCCAGTTACGCTGTTTCAAGCCTTGCACAGCTTAGTGCAAGCTTCGCCATTTTTAGATGCGAAGCAGCTCTTTGACTCACGTGTGTAACGCCGTACGTTACGTGCGTCCGTACGAATGCGCCGCAACGCGTTCCCCTCGCCGTAGGTGTTGAAGCGTTGCCAAGTAGGTCACGCCACAGCTTTGCGCTGACGTCACGCTCCCCTCGCACGCTTCCCTCGCAGGTGCGCGCTGACGTCACTCTCTCCCTCACCCGCAGTATGCTCGCCGTAGCGCGCGCAGCTGCCGGCTGCTCCGCCCGCTCACAACACCTCTGAACGTGTCACTTCTCTCTCGCTTCACCCGTGGTAGTCAAGGCGAAAGCGCGCCTGCTCCGGTCCAGCACCCGTGTCTCGACTCTGAAGAAACAACGACTACGAAGTCTTGCCAAACGCTTTAATGAAACTTACACGAAACCCAACCCGCCTCCCGTGTCTTTGCGTTTCAAACAAACGTTTACTCGAGTAAACGCTACACCGAGTTTCGCTTCAAACCGTCCTTCCAGCACCCGCGTCGACGCCCGTTTCAACTGGGTCAACGCCGTGCGCACCGCTGCTGCTTCGCATCCCATCAGGGTTCCCTTCGGGGAGATGGTCCAAGTTTTTATTAAAGTTTCAGCTGTACGCACTATTGAATACTTGCGCGTAGCGCCGAGTTAAGGCGACGACAAGGTGAAACTTGTGGAGTACACTGGCGCAGCTGCCGTTTATTCTAGCCGGGAAGATAAGGCTCATGTCGCTCTATTTCCCGCAGAAGCCTGCACCGATGATCTGTTTGAGGCCAGTATGTTGTTGTGCAATCTCGCATGGGTGAACCTCAAGGAGGAGATCACGTCAGTCCGCAATTACAGTATTATCGAGGGCTTCCACAATATCTAATGGTCAGATGGAGAAAAGATGCCCTTCCTACAAGTGCGAGCGTCTTATTTACCACCTTTTTCTCCTCGTCTCTCTTTTACCTTTCTCGGGATTTCCTCACCCTCGGCCACGCTGCATGTTTCCGGTGCGACTTTTCGACCAGTGTGGTCGCCGAAAGCGCCTCCGATTTCGATGCACTCGTGTAGGTAGGCTGTCCATGGATGATAGCCACAGATCCTTGAATATGTGACATCACCCAAAGACGACGGGCCCCTGTGTCCAGTGGGCGAAGGTGTGAATTTCCACGCAGGCGCAAATGCGCACATGATATCTCTAGCGAATGAAGTTGACCAGTTTCCACTTGGGCTTTTGGTACAACATCGTCGACGAAAACAGCGCTGGATTATTAACAGGGACACCAGAAGACGATAACTTTTTTCAACAAGGTGTTCATTTTTGCATGTGCAAAACTACTTGTTCTGAACAACTTACAAGAAACAGAATCACACAAGCGCACAGATCCTTCTCAAGTCGCTATCGCCTTGGCATGTTTATCTTTGTCTAGAAAGTTCAGCTCTTTTTCACTCAAAGCTACAGATGGGCAGCTAAAGCAATTCTGGCCCACACGTGATATAGCGGCTGTCTCGATGATTTCTCGTGTAAGAGATGACTAACATCAGAATGAAATCTTTTCGGTAGGTACAATCTTTTCGATAGGGGTTACGCCAAGCGACGACAGCATACGACAGCGTACGACAGCCGGGGGCCCTAAAGTGCTCCGCAGTTAATATCATCATCAAGGCGCTCGAAGGGAGAAGACTTCTCCTTTGCGCAAGCGCACGCTAAATATGCTACAGATGGCTATGCTATACGTGGTTTTGCCTGCGTTACGCCAAGCGATGACAGCGTACGACAGCATTCGACAGCCCGGGTTCCTAAAGTGCTCCGCATTTAAAAATATGATGGCTCACAGACAGTCACAACTTTACCAACACCGTTTGTGCGAGTGCCACTCTCTGACCCCTAAGTCTTGGATTGGAGTCGCTTAATTTTTTGTTGTTTTGTATTTTGGAATTAGGGTGGTGTGTTTAAACATTCCACATTTCGACACGAGTCAGCTATAGACTAGGCGCTGAACATTTGCAGCCACACTGGATGTGTGATTCATGCTACACCGGCTTTCTAACTTTAAATCATTGTGAAATGTTGACTTCTAGTCAGTGGCAAGTCAGTGAAATTTAGGTGTCCACTGCTGTCGCACCTTGGCTTCGCCAAAAAATCTCTTAACCTAGACCGCCGGATTTCGACATTAAGATGGACGTGGCGGCGGGAGCCAGGCCGAGTACACATGGTCGCACAAAAATAGCTCTTTGGGTGTGACATTCTGCACACCTTTCCTCCCTTACCTTCAAGGCTTAAAGTCAGGGGGGCCCGGGGGGGGGGCGCGGCCCCCTCCCTTTCCTAACGAGGGGCTCGGCCCACCCTCAGCAGGTTAAAGTAGCACTGCGGCACCCATTTTATAAGTGGCAGAGTTGATTTATTCGGCAATAGCGCTTTGTGCGACGAAATTATAACGCTCCGATTTTCCAACTAATGGTTTAATCGCAATTATTTGGTTGATGCAGTGTCAGAAAAACAGAAAAGGAAAAAAAAATGTCGCCCGCATCTTCGCACGGGGGGAACTCGAGTAAATGCGTCGCAGAGTGGTGGGGGTATCGCGTGAATGTTGCGTAATTGGGTTTCGCAGAAGCGTCGCGCTGCCCGAGTGATGGATCCGCTGCTCGACGTTCACGAACGGTTGCTGCTTCTCGAGCACGACGTTCAGAATCCACAGCCCGTCGTTGCCGTTTCGCAGCTGCTTCTCGTTCCCCGAGTGAAGGATCCGCAGTCCGTCGTTGCCGTCTCGCTGCAGCTTCTCGTGCACGGAGTTCCGGGTCCGCAGCTCGCTTCAAACGCTTGCGTTCAGCGTCGTATGCTCGTCTCTTCGCAGCCTTGTCTTCTGCGTTGCTTGTTGTTGACGCCGACGACGGTGAGGGTGGGGTAACGTTGCCTTCAACGAGTGGTGGGACGCTGATTAAAGGTACTGTTGCTTCCATCGCATCTACTCGAGTCAAGCAAAGCGTCAAGCGAAAGCCAAGTAAAGACGCCCTTGACTGAATTCCGAACGCGCGCTCCGCCGCTTATATACACACCGCCCGCGTTCGATCGAGAGGAAGGAGGGAGGGATAGGTGAGGCCTGCTGCCGGCACGAGACGAGACGAGCCGAGCATGCGAGGGAGGGAGAGGAGAAGGGGAGTTGCTCGGAGGATTCCGTGGTCCCGTCCTTGAACTCCTGTGACCGGCTCCCCCATCTTTCCTGTCATCTTCTCTCTTCGTCGCTCCTGTCGACCTCCTATCACTTCCTTTCCTATCTCTTTCTACTTTTCTTTTATCCCTCCTTAACCCCCCCCCCCCCCCCGAAGGCGCTGAGCCGTGCTCCCGCAAGGGCTGCAGAAAATAGTGCCTTCTTCCTCTCCTACACAGTCAGAAGCTTGCTGCCGGCACGGGACGAGCCGAGCATGCGCAGTGGGGGTGTGGACGGCGGCCGACGCCGCAGGTGCGACTAAGAAATGCTCCGCATTTAAAAACGGGTATCGTCATACTGCTGAATACTACTTCCCGAGACTGCACACCACGGGTCACCAACCTGTTCGACTAAGTTTGTTGGCACAGCATATTGTTCCACGAGGCACCTGAGCGTGAAGCTACCCACTCGTGAATCAGAGAAGGTGCACTTTGGTCTCTATCTTACTAGTGAAGTTTCATTCGTTCCGTTGTGCATTGCGAGTCTGGTGTACTGCCAATGACGTATGTATTTTGCCTACCTTTTTTATACAACTAGGTGTGAAAATAAAATATAGCCTTGTCGGGCCTGAGCTTCTCAATGCAATGAGTGAACTAAAGTTAGTTGCTTTGAATTCTTTGCTTTGACCTTACATATCTTTATCCCTTTGCATCCAGAGTTACTTTTGAAAGATCGTTTTAAAAATGGCAATTTCTTTTTAGTGCTTGGTTGGATTGGCACGTTGAATAAGTGTCCTAAATACACTTGGAGTAATATGTTTATTTGTATAATATTCATAAGCGTTTGTTCAATTCAGTTCAATTCTAGTGACGGCTTCACTA
Organism: Rhipicephalus sanguineus; assembly: GCF_013339695.2. Classification (NCBI taxonomy): domain Eukaryota; kingdom Metazoa; phylum Arthropoda; class Arachnida; order Ixodida; family Ixodidae; genus Rhipicephalus; species Rhipicephalus sanguineus. The sequence goes on along the minus strand of NC_051186.1, from coordinate 22,765,750 downwards.
CATTATCGCCCGAAACACATCCGTTAACCTTTAACACTTAATCTATGGTGCGTATATATCTATATATATATATATATATATATATATATATATATATATATATATATATATATATATATATATATATATATATCACCGCCGTACGAGGGCCCCCTTTCACTCAAGGGAGACTAAGCCCTGCTTACCTTATCAGTTTTCCTTCACCCTTTACGTAACGAGGAGCTGTGGGACAACGCTCTCCGCGACGGACCCAAGGTCCTTCGAGTCATGAAACAGCGGTCCCTACTCGTCGCTGGAGTCATCTTAGGGACCCCGGAAAAGTGGTTCCTCCCGCATGCTCCTTTTCCATTCAAACATCAATAAAGACGTTTTACTCTCTCTCTCTCTCTCTCTGCACTTCAGGCAAAATCCTAGGATGGTTCAAGGAGTGAGTTACTGTCTTGGTCAGCCATGCGCGTTAGCGCGAGAAAACATCAGCGGGGGAAGTGGGAGAGGGCTGGTGGGCTGAAGCCTTTTAACACCCATCTCTAGCAACGACTCACCTCTTTGGAGGGTAGCACGGGGGACGGTGGTCTTACGGCCCTGGGTATCACCACCAAATCCCACTCTGGACCTGCGACATGGATTGCAGCCGATCAAAGAATGAGAACAGGAGTGCGTTGTTGAAACATTACGTCAATGCACGTTAGCATTTCTCTTGCACATCAAGCGTATGAGCAGAGCAACGATGCCGCAGTCTTTGTGATAGGTGTGTCCGAATCTCACGCGCCAATTTAGGTGCTATTATCGGCACAAGAATTACACAAGATATCGCCATGTTCGACAGACGGACGGGTGGATATATCGCTACGGTCGAATGCCTTTGGTACGCCAAGACATGCTCCACATTTAAAAATAATACATCCTGCACGCAAATACTGAACTAATACGGCCATCTGGGCGAGTTGGCATATTAACATCTTCGGGTAAACGGCGCAGCGCGGCACAGAGAAAGGACGAGAAACGAACGACACGATCGCTGACAACTGAAAAACTTATTTTGCGCACAAACAAAAATGCGTTTAAGTCACATGGTGATTGCCAGATAAGCAAGAGAAGCGATAGAGGTTTCGCTGACACAACAAGCGGCATCCGTGTTCATATAAGCTTCGATTATCTCTCGGCTTGTTTGATCTTTATTTTTGTACATGGCGCATGGCTTAAAGAAGGTATCATCCAAATATCAAGTAGAAGTCATATTTTCCGCGAAGAGCAGGTTATCCAGCTTATGCCATCTGGCCAACAAACGTAAGCGCAAGCCAAGCACATCGTGTCAGGTTAAGCACACGCGTAAGTTGATTCCTTGTTCCTTGGGGGTAGTTTATGCAATTCCGCTCTCTTGTGTCAAGGTCACGGTGTAAGAATATTCAGGTGTTGACACTGCGCGCGCCTAAGCGGCCAGAAAATGTTCGGTCGTCAGTCCGTTGAGCGGTGCGCCATCTAATGGCTTGAGGCGGAGAGCGCCCGCGAGTAGCCGAATCACGGTGGTGCTGCGTCATCGCCGCCGCTCTCGCCGTTCCCTCTCCTGTTGCTCTCTCGATTTCGCCCCTCGACGCCGCTTGGCGGTTGCACATTATCCAGCAAAATGGCACAAAAAAATGCACGTTATCAGCAGCATGCGCGTTGCTATGGAGACGACTGCCCCGCTTTTCGTAGCGCCCTCTGCAAGTCATCTGATAAGAACCCGAACATTATCTGGATGCGCGCGGATTGCGGTTTCCATGCGTTGGGGGAAGAGTGTCATCACCTGAGTATATTCTTACACCGTGGTCAAGGTGTATTACAGGCAAACTGGTCGACGTTTGAATATTCACCTCAGAGACCACTACGGCGCTGTAAAAAATTCTACGACTTCTAATTTGGCCGCCCACTGCAGCAGATGCAAATGTGAACCCTTGTTTCAAGAAACAGCCGCAATGTACAAAAGATCAAACAAGCCGATCAGACAATCGAAACTTATCATATTGCCATGTACGTTTCTTATTATTGCTTTTGCTGTATTCGGTTTTCGCCCACAAAGACTGTCCGCAACGCTCAGCGCAAACCGCGCCTCATTGTTCGAGATGCTTCGCGAATATTGTAGATCGTTTTGTTAAGATTGCGCACAAGACGCGAACACTCGAGCTTATTCTAGAACTTGCGCGACAACCAGCGATAAAGCTGGAATATTCGACGGCACATGTATAAATGCCGACGCGCTTCACCGCTTGTCAGTTGATCGACGGTCGACACTCTGTTCGCCGCTATCAGTACATACCGTGTGTATTGCTGTAAATTAACTTTCCGTTTCTCGGCCACAAGTTCGGCCAAATAAAGAGTTTCATCTTGGACACCTCGCCTGCGGTCTTCGTTGACGTCACGACCACGTGACATCTGGTGGAGGTGCTGCTTCATGACCCGGACGCCACCGCGTGGCGCTGACCCAAGCCCAAGCCGCCACGAGGACGACGGCAAGGAAAACCCGGATCGTCGAACAAGCCGCAGGCAGAAGGGACTACAGCAAGAGCACGGGCTCCTTCCCGAAAAAGCCAGGCAGCCGCAGATCCCAACATCGACCACAGCGACGATGACCGACCCCGTGCAGCCTAAGGAGCCGCCAACTTTCCGTGGATCGGCGTTCGAAGACCTGGAAAGCTGGCTCGAAGCCTACGACCGAGTCGCCCTTTTCAATGTCTGGACCAGTGAAGACAAGCTACGGCATGTCTGCTTCGCCTTGGAGGACGCAGCTAGAACATGGTTCGAGAACCAAGAGCAAACCCTGACAACATGGGACGTTTTTCGCACCAGGTTCCTTAGCAATATTCACCAGCGTCGTCCGCAAGGAGAGGGCCGAGGCTCTGCTCGAAACCTGCGTGCAGCTGCCAAACGAAAACGTGCCACTCTTCACAGAAGAAATGACGAGACTGTTCCGCCACGCAGACCCTGACATGCCCGAGGAGAAGAAAGTTCACTTCCTCATGCGAGGAATCAAGCAGGAGCTGTTCGCGGGACTGATTAGAAACCCACCCAAGACCATCCAAGAATTCCTCGCGGAGGCAACGACCATCGAGAAGACGCTCGAGATGCGCACCCGGCAGTACAATCGCCGCGCTTAAAGACAGCGCAGCTGTTCATGCCCTCGGCTCCGACGACTTACGCGAGAAGATCCGAGCAATCGTGCAAGAGGAGTTGCGAAAAAAAATCACAGCATATCCACGGAGTGAATGATGATGAGTGGGCGAAGCTGCGGAGCTTCATCGGTAAACCGTGAATCTTCCGTGAATTCTGCCCAGTACATCATCACCGACGTGAGATCGGGCGCGTTTATACTAAAGGTTCGATGAGTTATGACGACTTGCAGCTCACTTTAATTTTACATGTACGCTGTGAATTTTCATTGTTTAGAAAACCATTGCTTTAGAAAACATGTGGCGTCTTTCGTTAAGCAGCTGGCGTCTTTTCGTTTTGCTTTAGAAACATCTGGCGTTCTTTCGTTTTGCTTTTAGAAAACATCTGGCGTCTTTCGTTGGTTTATTTCATCAATCAACGGCGTTTTGAACAAAATTTTTATTGTTTAATCACGCACAGGAGAAATCTCACCATGCACTACCTTGGAGGTAAACAATGGCTGCTAATGGGAATGAGAGACAGAAGAAGTCGGCTTTTAGCTAACACTTACACTTCTACTTCTACTAACGTTTCCTACTGGAACATGCCAATGGCTGCTAATGGGGAATGAGAGACAGAAGAATTCGGCTTTTAGTTAACGCGCACGCGGCGAATTTTTTATTGTTCAACAACGCACAGGAAAAATCTCCCACCGGCACCACCTTGGAGGTCAAGATCTGGTACTAGCGTTACGACTGGTTACGCACTACTACTACTACGAGGGACGAACGGGTGCCGCCTTAAAGGGCCCCTCACCAGGTGACCTAACGAATTTTAGTTAGACATTGCAAGTTGTTGCGAGCCCAATTAATAGCATTATGCGACAAGAATATTTCTAATCGGTCGGTTAGAAGCTGAGAAAAACAATAATTTGTAGCGGCGCGAAACCATGATGCGAGGAGGCGAGCTGCAAACCCTTGCCGCTCGCCCAGCGTAGCCTTCGCAAGCCAAATCCCTTCCCTGCCCTCTTCGGCACGCGAGCAGGAGGATCACATCACGCATACGCATGAACACGTCATGCGCACAAAATGTCACGAGCGCATGACGTGCCCGAGCCCCAGCCCCCGAGACGCGAGCGGTGTTGTGGCGGCGTTCTTTGAGCTTCATCTCTGCAAGCTATGCCGAATGCATCCTCGCCGATCACTTGGCTTTTCAACCTATTACTGAGCACGAAAGCTGCAACATTTTTACGGACGCGAGACTAGCGGTGTGCCGCATGAACATCTAGTTAGACGCAGGAGGATAAATGAGCCTAATGAATGCTGGAACGCGGTAGAAAATTAGTTTCGTTGTAAAGGGTGGCGTCTGCACGATGCGCAAAGCGCGAGAACACGAACGCATGCGAAACAGAGGTAGATTAGTCTCGAATCTCGCTGCGACTTGCAGTAAAAATTAAAACAGAAAACGCACACATTCCGTTTGTGTGTTTTTTGTTATTGCTCTCAAGTTTTATTTATCCAATCAAGCAACAAATTACACCAACTACACGTCGTGTCAAATAATTATCGCAGTGTCACGTGCTACTGTTAGCGACGTCAGAGCACAGTCGTCTACGTAGAGGAGCGATGTCACAGCACTACCATCTACGTAGGGCCGTTCTCTCATGTACGTCATCCCCTCATTCTCTGGGCGCGCGGCCGCGAGAAGAAGGGCAAGCGGCGTACACCTTGAAATTTGACCCATTTACGTGGCGCGTAGCGTTGCAAATTTTGGCAGACGTAATCGTGAACGCCCAGTGCATGCATTGCGCTCGTCAGCTCAAAATTGTCAAACCTGGTGAGGGGCCCTTTAAGGAGCTTCGCCCCTAAAATTCTACCTTCACCGCAACCTCAAGTAGACTCCATCGCCGACGTCGTGCGCCAGGAGATCCAGCAGTCACTGGGCGCGCGTCAGCTAGCAGAGCCGCAGCCGCAAGCTATGACCTATGCTGCTGCAGCCTGCCGTCATGCTCCTCCTCCACGCCCACGCCAAGACGCGACACCACTGCAGTACCGTCGCCAGAAGCCGCCGCCGCCACAGACGCCCTACCGTCCGCCTGTTGGCCAGCACTACGCGCCAAGGAAGACCGACGTTTGGTGCGCCCCTGACAACTAAAGTCCCTCTATATATAAATACAGGGACCTTACTGACAACCGCCCGCTCTGCTACCACTGCGGGGAGGCCGGCCACACGTACCACCGCTGCCAGTACCGACAAAGACTGTCAGCAACGCTCAGCGCAAACCGCGCCTCATTGATCGAGATGCTTCGCGAATATTGTAGATCGTTTTGTTAAGATTGCGCGCAAGACGCGAACACTCGAGCTTATTCTAGAACTTGCGCGACAGCCAGCGATAACGCTGGAATATTCGACGGCACATGTATAAATGCCGACGCGCTTCACCGCTTGTCAGTTGATCGACGCTCTGTTCGCTGCTATCAGTGCATACCGTGCGTATTGCTCTAAATTAACTTTGCCTTTCTCGGCCACAAGTTCGGCCAAATAAAGAGTTTCATCTTGGACACCTCGCCTGCAGTCTTCGTTGACGTCACGACCACATGACAATATGCACGTGGATGCCGGCCGTTGTGTCAGCCAAACCTCTATCGCACTGCATTGAAAAGAAATATAATTTTTGATTGGCTTGTTCCCGCGCTTCTCTTGTTTATCTGGCAATCACCATTTGACTTAAACGCATTTTTGTTTGTGCACGAAAGAAAATTTTCAGTTGAGAGTCAGCGTTCGTGTCGTACATTTCTCGTCCTTTGTGCCGCGCTGCACGTTTACCCGAAGATGCAAATACTGGTCGTCTGCCGCTTCATTCGTCAAGTATCTGAACATTTCTGCAGCAGAAGGCCATCCATGCATGTTGTATTCTAGTGAAGCAAGTGGTAAAATGGCATATTTTTCAGCCGACGGACACTTACTGTCTGCGTCCTGGATGGAACCCGTGAAACCGGTGATGGTTGACGACGCTGGGCAGGGCGGGTTCGGTGGTCCGGCACATTCTGACTGTACGTAATGTTTCCTGCGGACACAACACACAAACGACGGCAATGTTGCCGATTTAACTATGATTCGTTCCGAATATGCACAAATAAGTATTCAGCTTCAAGGAAGGAAGGAAGGAACATGGGTGAGAGGAAAAAACGCCAGGCCTGCGCTGAAACCGCAGCACAGTCACAGCGAAAGCTGGAAGAGCGGCGTTTCTAGAGCCCGTTGTCAGCTCTCTTGGGGCTACAATACAAGTACACTAGAAAGATACCCAGTACGCCATAAATCACAATTTTTGTGAAGTTGAGAAGCACCTACTAAGTCATTATTCGTCATTCTGCGGAGAAGCGAGGCACCAGCCGCACGTCTGTAAGGCATTATGTGCACTTTGTTGACGCGACAAGTGATGATGATGAAGAATTATGGCTCAGCCCTTTGTAATGGGTTGGAAGCTTTAAACGGCCCACCAGTTAAGTAATTTGCATTGGGTGACGCCCGGTTGCTATTTCCCTCTCCCGTCGTGCTGTATAACATACGTTGCCGTGGGAGAGAGACGGGGTGGGGTGAAGAACTTTACTGAGACCCCAAGTAAATGGATCATGCGTTTATGGGATTCTTTGGCAACCAATACAAATGCACTTGCGAGGAACCCACTACGCTCTAAATCACTGTAATTTATCTGAGACCCCGAGGAAATGGATCATGCGCTTATGGGCTTCCTTGGCAACCACTACAAGTGCACTTGCGAGGAACCCACTACGCTATATATCATTGTAATGTTTGAGAAGTAGGGCAGCAGGCACTGGGCCATTTTTCGTCATTCTACGAAGAGGCGTGGTACCTGCTAAACGCATGTAAGGCATTATGCGCACTTTGTTGATGCTGTGCCTGGCGACGATGAAGAATTATGGCAGAGTCCTTTGTAATGGGTTGGAAGCATTCAACAACCTACTCATTGCGCAATTAGCATTGTGTGACGCCTGGTTACAGAATTCGCGTTGTGCGACGCTTGGTGCTTATTTTACTCTCTACCACGCTATATTGCATATGCTAATGTGGTTCCTTCCCGACATGAAGTCTGTATAGGACCTTTTTGCATAGCAGTTCCAAGCACCGGAATGGCTCAGAGGTTGAATACCGGGCTCCCACGCAGAGGGCCCAGATTCGAACCTCGTTCCATCCTGGAATTTTTTTCTTATTTCGTTTTTTTTTTCTTATTTCGAGCGATACTGGTTACGGACACCGGCGGCGGCGGCGGCGGCGGCGGACAACTACGGCGCCAAAAACGGCCGGTGAAATGATCTCATAACAGCTTTCGCTGTAAAAGAGAAGTGAGAGTGAGGAGGAGGGAAAGGAGGATGGGAGAGTAAAGCAGAGCATATAAAGAATGAGAAAGAGAGAAATAGAGAAAAAGAAATGCAAAAAGAGAAAGAAAGAAATAGAAAGGAAAAATAGAGAGAACGAAAGAAAAATAGAAATTAACAGTGAGGAAAAAATACAGAGAGGGAGAAAGAAAGGGGTGACTAAAGTGAAACAAAGAAGGCCGCCCAGCTATATAGAGCCAATATAGAGAAATACAGAAACACACAGCGCTACTGTCACTTGTCCCGTTAATGGGGAGGCAATCACCGGGCAGATTCTAAGGGCTTGCGTATCGGCCCCCCGAAACGCACCACGAAAGCGCGGACAATTTAGAGTAGGTCCTTTAGTGCACCAGCAAACGCCGGTTGTGGTCCAAAGACCGAGTCAGAGCCAAGAGTTGATAACACAAACCAAATATATTCTCAGTTAAGGCAGTACAAGCATCACACAAACATGCACACTCGTGAGGTATCAATTACAACACAGCACACAACAGAACTTAGATGGTGTTTCAAACAACGGGAACAAACAAACAAATCGCGCTACAAATGCAATCTCATGATATTCAAGAACACTTAAAGTCTTGAGTATTAATCAAACGAACACTTGAAGTATTGAATATTAATCAAACGTGTCCAGTCCACAATTCTTGGAACGTCTCTCGAATGCTTCTCTTCCAGGAAATAATCTCGCAAACTCCAGCGCTGATCGCCGTTGTTCCCTTCCGTCGCCGGCCCCGAAAGTTCTCTTACAGGAAACACTCACGTAAGTTTTCACTGCTCACACGGCGTCATCACCCGATTCTTCCAGATCGACTGACCGCACTGCATCATGAAGAATTACACATCATCTCCCCCTACGGGCAACCATGGTGGGATGCCAAAAGCTCGCGGGGGGTGCGCATCGAGTTTCCGTTTCTCTTATCTGACTTATGAGGCGGTGGTTGTCGAGGCGTTTGAATTACCGCTTGCCGACGCTGACGTTTACGTTCGGCTTCCCGAGCCTTCCTCTGCTCCGCGGTAGTGGCGCTGCCACTGGCGCGCTGCCAATGGCGTTTCGCACACAGCCGCACAGAGAGAGAATGAGGGAAGCACAGCGAACGCGCGCTTTCGCAGCCTCGCAGCTTCGAGATTCGCTTGCCGGCGTTGCCTTTCACGTTCAGCTTCGCGAGCGTCCATAACGCCGTTGCGAAGGAGAGTGCAACGCTTGCCAGCGTTGCCCTCTACGTTCAGCTTCGCGAGTGTCCATAGCGCTGTTGCGAAGGAGAGTGCAACGGGAGCGAGCGCGCGTCGCATTATATACGAGCGTACAGTTGTGGGGCCTCGAGGCCCACCACTGGAAACGCCGGCGCCACCGTCGGCGTGACGTGCTTGGCAGGATCACGTGGTCTCAGCGGCCGCGTCGGCTGCTTGTGGAGCGCTGCCGCGTGCTTTGAAAACGAGTTTCAAGTACCACATGCGCTGCGGTCTGTTCAAATACGGAAGTCTCCTCGCATTTTCTGCTCAATTGAAACCATTTTAACAGAGTGGCTGCCTCCGAAGGCGACGAACATGGAGCTCTACCGCTCGGTGCCGCAGTGCCGGGCTTAGGCAACGGAGCCCTGTGTCAGCCTGCACCGGTAACCGCGGGACAAGAAACTGCTTGAAGCATGGGTTGTTAAGCTAAGAACCGGCAAGTAGCCATCGGCTACGAGTCTTGTGTGCAACAAGCACTTCCGCGACGAAGGCTTTCGTTACTGCGTCGGGCCTGCGATATTCGGTGAGTAGCAGACAGCGCGCACTGAGACGATGGCCCATGCGCGCTCCCCGCCGGCATATGATGCTTATCTGCCACAGGATGGAAAAGGCGCTACCTTTTACCACGTGTGATGCCATCTCAGAACCCTCCCGTGCGACCTCTTGATCAGCTCAGCGTCTGCACCTAACGCGGTTTTGTACGGCCTCCGTGACCGATCACGGAGGCAATGCAAAGCGACCATGACGTTGAATACGTCATGTGACGTCATAATGACGCTACATATTTTGGCGATCTGTGCCGTCATGATGACGTCATATGATAACGCCATCACCGATCACGGAGGCAATGCAAAGGGACCATGTCGTGTGAATACGTCATCATGTGACATCACGTTATGTCACGTCATGGTGATGTCATAATGAAGTTACAAATTTAGGTCTGTGACGTCATGATGACGTCATATGTTGACCTCATCACGTGACGATTATTTTTTGCGTCACTCGTCTTGACGCCGCGACGGTCAATCTTCCCGTTTGAAGAGGCATCTGGCTTTCGCCTTCAAAGGTACGCGACGTTTGCTGGTGGACGTACATAGCGAGAGAGTCAAATGCTGTGGCTGTGTGCTGCATTTGTGTTGGCAATAACATTTTTTCAGTGAAGCTTGCGTTCCCTTGACGCAAACACTATGTCCCAAATTCATTTGTGTCACTCTCAAACTGACGTTGGACCTCTCCAACCCCATGTATTTTCTTGGAGCATCATTTATTTACGTGGAAAAGACGCCACCCTGTTGGCGTTAAACACGACACTGCTGCCAAAAGTGCTGGGGTGCTCGTCAAATATTTACTATCTTGTTTTGCGGCTGCTGGTTGCTGCAGTAACTTCTACTTTATTCACCGCTATTTCAAGTTCACGTGGGTCCTAGTTCACAGCCGACGTATGCAGAACAAGTCCGGCGAACGTTACTGTATTTTCTTTCTTTTCCTTGACGTTGCATGCTACTACCACGCTCGGTCTCGTAGACTGGTTCTCCTTCCACCAGCAATCTCGAAGTGGTGAAGTTTTGGTCTATGAATTTGACAGAGAGCGGCAGGTTCACTGGAATGCATATGGAACGATAATTAAGGAGCATTGAAAAAAGGCGTCGCATTTGCTCACGTTTTGTGTGAGCACCAACCGAAACGAGTGCACTGAATAAAGAAACAGAAGCAGCGGCATTTGCCCGCTAAGAAGGCCAATCAATACGCAGTTCTAGACAACTTGTCAAATGACATTGAAACGTAATCGAATTTAGACAAAAAAAAAATGAATCGTCGGGACGGCACAAAGTTCACAGCGCGGTGCCAAAACGCGCTCGTAGCAAAAGCGAAACCATCAGTACGAACATACATGCAGACGCTCATAGGCCTCCAACGCTCAAGTTTGCGCAGCGCCGTCCGCCGCCCCAGCGGAGAGAGGGGAAAACTCCGGTAGCTGGGACGGGTCGCTCTTGCTTGGTATTCCCATCGCGCGCGCGGAGAACGTGCTCCCCGGGGCTTTTATCTCGCATTTTTCACGCTATGGGTGCCGTTCCTTCGTCGTACTCGAAAGCAGGCACGCAGTCCTGCTGCATTGTGAACTGTCACAAAAGTTTAAAAATGTCGAAGAGCCGAAAACTTCCTGTCATGTTCTACCGTTTCCAATGCAAGCAGTCCGAGGAGCAGAGGCGTCAAGAGTGGATTATGGCAGTTCGCCGCGATGCTTTCGCGGTCTTGTCACCTTGAAGCAGTTTTTGTCGTACACAGTATTACGAACTATTAACGGGGAGAAACGCGATGATCGTGCTCATTTGAAAGGGAAGTGCGTTTGTGAACCGAAGTTACAACAAATAGACAGCCGCTGTACGTTTCGAGATTGCGCGCTGGCTTTCCGAGTCAACCATTTGTAATGTTACAGCAGCGGAGCATTTGGGCTTATTACACCACAGTTTAAATAACGTACCGTGAGTACTAAGTGTTTAATTCAGCTGATTGCGGTACATTTCCCGTCGCGGCTCCCTGTAAACAGAATTAAGCTGTATGTTTGCACTGAGCGTTTATATTGGCCTTGCATGCGACACGCCGTGATTGCTTAGAAGGCTGAAGTGTTGCGCTGCTAAAATCGTGGTCATGGGTTTGATTCACGCATACAGCAGCTGCATTTCGATGGGAGCGAAATGCACTAACACCGGCGTACTTAGATTTACGTACACGTTAAAGAAACCCAGGTGGCCGAAATTAATCCGAATTAATCCACCACGGCGTGCCTCGTATTAATGTCATGCGTTCGGCACGTAATAAAAAGCCTTGCATGCCGCTTTGGAAACGAGCTGAAAAAAGAACCAAGGTGGCAATTAAATTTTCGATGGCTTCGCGAATTCAGATGCGCTTATTATTGGGCACAAATCTCGGCATAATCATACACATGCGCGATCCCAGTGGGTATTGTATAGTATCAGGGGCGTAGCCAGAAATTTTTTCGGGGGGGGGGGGGGGTCCAACCATACTTTATGTATGTTTGTGCGTGCGTTTGTATGTGTGCGTGTACATATACGCAAGCAAAATTGAAAATTTTCGGGGAGGGTTTGACCCCCCCCCCTGGCTACGCCCCTGTATAATATGATGCTGACCAAGCGAGCTGTCGAAACAACCAAAGCGACATTCGAATAAGCGAACACGGTGCGTGATGAGGCGTCGATATTATTCGAAATGAAACACGCCTCTGCAAGAAACATGCATCGTCGAAGTGGGCATGAAATATTTATTTATTTTTTGTTTGCGTATATCATTATGCTGTCAAAGGGAGCTCTAAAAAAATCCAAGGCGACATTAAACTTGCGATCCGACGTTGTTATCATTCGATGCAAACCTCGGCAAAAGTGAAACTCCCACGAAACTGAACACTGCGCATTGCGATGCAGCCAGTGACTCAACAGGGCAGATGTAAATTTATGCTCTTCACACTGAGCTCATAATAAATTTAAAGCCGCACGACAAACTTGGCATCTAAGCAATTGAAAAGTTATCAATAGAAAACGCACTCGAAAGCGTGCTGGATGGTTGCTGACAGCTCCGAGTATACACGACTGCCGCAACGAATGTGCGTTTTACCGGTAACATAATTACAGAACTCGCGCAGTCACCTCCCTACTCATGTCAAAGAAATGTGCCCGTTCAGCATCTGCACGCACGTAGCGCTCGCACAAACAGCATCGCCCTTGACGACCTGCTCGGTCCCGAAAAGGTGGTCGATCAACCGTCCTCCTCTGGTAAGATTCCCACCGTTAAAACGTTTTTTTCCATCTCTGGGATCTTTCTAAACCTTCAGAGCAAGCGACACGTGAAACTGCACGTGCACGGCGAGCAGAGAACAGCGCGTGCAGGGTGCCTGAACGTGCGGAGACAGCGCAGTCAAAAGGCAGGCGCGGAGAGGGGAGCGACCGGTTTTCGCTAGAAAGGCGGCGAAACGCGTGCGCCGCAGCGCCCCCTGGCCGAGCTTGGGAGGCCTATTCATGCAGAGGCACCGTCAGCCGTCGCGAACCCGTGCGATCGCTGGCTTGAGGCTTTTATACAGGCAGTCTACTCTAACGAGATATTTCACACAATTTGCGCTCAGCGAGTGACTACCTTTCACGCAAGAAGCCGGTTCAGGGGTCTCCAACGCGGTGACCGCGTGAAGCGGGTGCTCGGTTTTCTGCAAAGAGACAGCGACTGTAGACTATCTTGTGCTTTCTCTTCATCGAAGATTATCCTTTTTTACGGGAAAGAACATATTTCTTTTCGAAAGTACATGCAGAAATGTCCCGGAGGGCTTCCGCGAGGTGATTTTGTAGAGCGCCGACAGCAAAACCTATGGGGCGCGTGCCGGCGGCATCCTGCCTAGCACACAATCGAGGCGCGTCCGATAGAGGGCGACTCCGTAACTCCTCGCCGCGTACCTTGATGCCCGCGCGCTCCGCTGAGGGTGAGGACAGCCGCGTTAGCGTGACCTAGAATAGGGGGAGTGTCCAAAGCGCCGCGCGAATACATAGGAGGAGCGAGGGCCTTTTGCGGTGAACTGCCACGCCGCGGCGCTTCCGTGTTGGACCCGTGGTTAGAGTATTGGTGGCAGAAAAGTAGAGATAAAGAACAAAAATAAATAATGGGGGAAAAATAAGGTCACTCTGCCTTAAGAGGCAGAGAGATGGACCATGAATTTATATTTTTTTTTTGTATAATAACATAATTTAATCAATGTAGATAAGGTATTAGGCCAACATGAAACAAGGAAGCTTTTTTTTTTCTTCGAGCCTGGTGGCAGACATGTCACTGCCCCGTCTTAAAGGGGACGCTCATAGCATCCATTGCTGCGATGGATGACAGCGATGGAAAAGAAGCAAGGTGTGAGAGCGGGCTAGTTGGTATTCCATAATACTAAAACTTTAGCGCAAAACGAGCACGGCGGACAAAGAAAGGACGAAGACAGGCGCTCTAGCGCCTGTCTTCGTCGTTTCTTTGTCCGCCGTGCTCGTTTTGCGCTAAAGTTTTAGTATGATGGAAAAGAAGCCGGCTCTGAGTAACTACCGAAAGGGAAAAAACGAAATAAGGAGGGAAAGGTTTTATGATAATTCAAGGGGAAGCGCTTTGCTGTTTGAAGCAAGGTCGGGCTGCCTTAGAACGCGTAGTTCAAAGCGAGATTCATTAACGAAGAACAATGTACATGCTGCGGGGGAACTAAGGAAACGATGGAACATGTACTGATTGAATGTGGCGATATTCACCCAGGTATACATGTGGGCACGAGTCTACATGAAGCCTTGGGTTTTAGGGACAACAATGGAAAGCTGAACACGTCCGCAATAGAAATAAGTAAGAGACGGTTAGAGTATTGGTGGCAGAAAAGTAGAGATAAAGTACAAAAATAAATAATGGGGAAAATAAGGTCATTCTGCCTTAATATATATCTTTTTTGGTATAATAACATAGATTTAATCAGTGTAGATAAGGTATTAAGCCAACTTGAAACAAGGAAGATTTTTTTTTTCTTCGAGCCTGGTGGCAGACATGTCACCGCCCCGTTATAAAGGGGACGCTCATAGCATCCATCCATCCGTGGACGTTCTCCGCGGCGGAAGCCGCGCCAAAGCGGCGAGCGTCTGCTACGCGCCTCATATTTTGGCCGGTATTAGCCAAAATTACGAGAATTTGGGAAATATTTAATACTGTGTCACTGCAGCATAATGCTGCAGCAACTCATTGCACAGAGAACACGTTTGTTAGTTCTGAAACGGGTCATATCGTGGTTTTGGGACGTTAAACCCCAGATATTATTATTATTATTATTATGCGTTCTGAAACGGGGATTTTGTATATTTCCTTTCAGCTGGTTTGTCACCGCAGTAGTCCACACTTACGCGGCTGTTTGAGGAATGCATTTTGCGCGCACTTCAAGGTGAGAGAAGGCACCCAATTTACTTTCGTGTGGAATGACGAACGTAAACTTGCTGCAGGAGAGAATAAAATGGTAATAAGTAGGAGAACGTAGCAGATATGCACGTAGTAAATGGCTAGCTCATGCTAACACGTTTGCACCCGTCATATCCTTTCTTTTATTTCGTGCGTTCGATTTGTTTTACAAGGCTACCTCCCACGCCCTGCTGTTTCAAGCCCTTCCATGCGAAGCCGAATGTGCCCGTATGCGTGGCCGCGGTACCAAAAGTAAAATATCACTCGCGTAACTCGCGTCTCGTTCACTTGGTATAGACGAGGGCATAGAGTTCCCTAAAATTAACTAGAGGGGACTCTGGCGCTGCGATCGTTCAGCCACCATGGGAATGATGGGTAGTACACGGATTTGCCTAGTCTTCGTGCTTGCGGGCTTCGAACGCACTTGTGGCTTTGTTTATTGTTATGTGTTGGTTTTCTTTCGGATAAAAGAATGGATCGTTGTGAACTTCGTGACCAGATTTGAATTGGTGAGCTTAAAAAAAAAAGCCGGCAGATCCCACGCATTGTGGGAATCGTTGTAATGCGAAGCAGCCAGCAAAGAGCTTCATACATCGTCTTGTATGTCACTAAGGAAAATGCGTGTCATGGTTTTCATGTTAACTCCTATTATTTATGTTCGTCACACAGTCACGTCGCGCAATACCAATTTCGGGGTAGATCAAGCTAGCGAAACGGCCGCAAGCGCCCCATGAGCGTGGCACGTAAGTCATGCTGTACATGACATGCGTGTCATGATTTTCATGTTAACTCGTGTTATTTATGTTTGTCACACAGTCACGTCGCGCAATACCAATTTCGGGATAGATCAAGCTAGCGAGACGGCCGCAAGCGCCCCATGAGCGTGGCACGTAAGTCATGCTGTACATGACATGCGTGTCATAATCTTCATGTTAACTCGTGTTATGTTCGCTACACAGTCACGTCGCAAGATACCAATTTTGGTGCATATAAAGCTAGCGAAACGGCCGCCAGCGCACCATGAGCGTGGCACGTAAGTCATGCTGTACATGACATGCGTGTCATGATTTTCATGTTAACTCGTGTTTTTTATGTTCGTCACACAGTCACGTCGCGCAATACCAATTTCAGGATAGATCAAGATGCGAAACGGCCGCAAGCGCCCCATGAGCGTGGCACGTAAGTCATGCTGTACATGACATGCGTGTCATGATTTTCATGTTAGCTCGTGTTTTTATGTTCGTCACACAGTCACGTCGCGCAATACCAATTTCGGGGTAGATCAAGCTAGCGAAACGGCCGCCAGCGCCCCATGAGCGTGGCACGTAAGTCATGTTGTACATGACATGCGTGTCATGATTTTCATGTTAACTCGTGTTATTTATGTTCGTTACACAGTCACATAGCGCAATACCAATTTCGGGGTAGATCAAGCTAGCGAAACGGCCGCAAGCGCCCCATGAGCATGGCACGTAAGTCATGCTGTACATGACATGCGTGTCATGATTTTCATGTTAACTTGTGTTATTTATGTTCGTCACACAGTCGCGTCGCGCAATACCAATTTCGGGAAAGATCAAGCCAGCGAAACGGCCGCCAGCGCCCCATGAGCGTGGCACGTAAGTCATGCTGTACATGACATGCGTGTCATGATTTTCATGTTAACTCGTGTTTTTATGTTTGTCACGTTTGTCACACAGTCACGTCGCGCAATACCAATTTCGGGGTAGATCAAGCTAGCAAAACGGCCGCCAGAGCCCCATGAGCGTGGCATGTAAATCATGCTGTACATGACATGCGTGTCATGATTTTCATGTTTTGACTTAATATTTATGTTCGTCATACAGTCACGTTACGCCATGCCAATTTTGGTGTCCATTCGATTAACCAAGCGACCAGGAGAGCACAAAGTCGTAGGCGGATAGATAGATAGATAGATAGATAGATAGATAGATAGATAGATAGATAGATAGATAGATAGATAGATAGATAGATAGATAGATAGATAGATAGATAGATAGATAGATAGATAGATAGATAGATAGATAGATAGATAGATAGATAGATAGATAGATAGATAGATAGATAGATAGATAGATAGATAGATAGATAGATAGACAGACAGACAGACAGACAGACAGACAGACAGACAGACAGACAGACAGACAGACAGACAGACAGACAGACAGACAGACAGACAGACAGACAGATAGATAGATAGATAGATAGATAGATAGATAGATAGATAGATAGATAGATAGATAGATAGATAGATAGATAGATACGCTCAAAGTCGCAGAAGTTCGCTAAGAAATGCTTCGCATTTAAAAGTCAAAGTGTAACTGCTGACTTTTGCTGAACTTCGTTTTACGACAAAGCGGATGCAGGCGACGCGGAGCCAAACGGAGCCGAAAGAACGAAGTTTAGACAAATCTGTGTACTACCCATCATTCCCATGCTGGCTGAAGTGCCATGCGTTGTAGCTCCCATAGACACTAGCGCCAGAGTTCCCTGTAGTAAGTATTGTAGGAAACTCTATGGACGAGGCACGGCCGGGCTAGACTGCACGCGCGCGCGCGTGCGGTCTAGCCCGGCCGTGGACGAGGCAACCTAAAGCTTGCGCGCGCGACGCCAGCGCCAAATGCTCCCCTGGTGGGCCGCTGAAAACGTCGAAGGTCGTCGGCTCGCCCGCGGAAGCAATTGCGTGCTGCCGCGCGCGTTTTCGGCGGAGCGCGTTCTGCCGGTGATTGCGTTTCCAAGGTGCAAAGAAAACCACGTCATTCCACAAGTCGGTACGCACCATTCTTACGCCTCGCAGTGCCGCGTCAGCCTTGAGAAGATCACCAGAGTGGTAAAGTGGGCATGTTGGTATTCCATGCTTAAGAAGGGTAGAAGCGCACTTAAGACGAACACACAATGAACGCACACACACGCACACACATAGCGCTACTTTCAACAGTTTATTTTGTGATCTCGACGCTACTTATAGGGCAAAACCATGAGCACATCTGCTGCGCAGAAGTAACAGCAACATTACTGAGCATCAAAACGGACACCAAGAAAATCAAATTCCTTTTTCGTCAGCGCGATAGAAGGCATACTAACACACCTGTCACCCAACTTTTCAATCTCTCCTGCCTCAATTATCTCACGTGTAAGCTGATTTCTATTTGTAGACAGAACTCTGCACGTGTCGAACAAAGGCATACAACCACACTTCTTACAATGTATTGCCAAGAACCCACCTGCCGCGTTTCTAACATTGTAATGATGCTCACGCAGGCGGTCATTCAAGCGACCGGAAGAGGAAGCGGGCCGCATCGTCTCAGCAGGTGTTGACGTCATCTCTCGATGTAAGATGCCTGTTTCAAAACTTTCTATCAAGCGTATTGGCTCCTATTTAGTCGATAATTCTTTGTGTGTTTTGCCTGCGGACAAAGAGGGCGGATTCGCAGTATTCTCCTGTGTTCAGTTCCATGAAAAGGCTGGTGAAGCCATCTCTGCGGTCTTTGACAGTCGCAGTAATGTGTGTCTTCTAAAAATAAGGACTGAGGCTAAGAAGCTTTGCAAGCGGTTGAAGCTAGATAAATTGGTCAGAAGTATTGAGAAGGAAACGCGCGATTGTTTAGCAGTGTTTTTCACGGCAAAGACACATAAAGTAGATGTGCCGTTCAGAGTAATAATATCTGAGCGTGACACTTGGCAAAAACAAGTTGCGTTGTTTCTGCAAGCAAAGCTTGCTATTGTTACGGGGAGAAAAAGGCGTTGAAGGTTATATTCATAAGGTATATACAGAGGACAAAGCCAGGCACACAAGATGGAGCCAAGTCCGCGCGGAATCAGGGAACGTCGTCCTCTTTCATCACGTCTCCCTCTTCATCTTCGGTAGCGCTTCGTAGCATCACCCCCGGCGGCGAAGGCACCGACCCGGTGCTTGATTGGTCCGAGTGATACCGCTTGAGTCGAGTGACGTGAACAATTTCAGGGGGTCGCGCTATGGTAGTGTCCAGAGGTTTGACTTCGTACGTGACGTCGGTGACTTGGCGCAGGACACGGTACGGACCAGAGTACGGAGAAGTCAACTTCTCGCACAGGCCAACTCGCCGTGACGGCGTCCAAAGAAGGACCATGTCACCAGGATTGAAGTGGATATCGCGGTGGCGGGCGTCGTAGATGCGTCGTTGTTTTTCCTGCGAAGTGCTAAGACGAAAGCGGGCAACCTCGCGTGCCTCTGCAGCTCTAGCGATGGCATCACGAGCGTACTCTGATGTCGTATCAAGAACGGGAGGAAGGAGCGTGTCGAAGGGCAGCGTGGGTTCTCGTCCGTAGAGGAGAAAAAACGGAGAGAAACCTGCGGAATCATGCCGAGACGTGTTGTAGGCAAACGTTACGAACGCCAGAGCTTCGTCCCAGTCACGATGATCTGGAGAAACATACATGGCGAGCATGTCTGTTATAGTTCTGTTCAGCCGCTCAGTTAGGCCGTTGGTCTGAGGGTGATACGCAGTGGTGAACTTGTGTTTTGTAGCGCAAGAGTACAAGATGTCTTGGACTACCTTGGATAGAAAGTATCGGCCCTGGTCTGTAATGAGCTGTCGAGGAGCGCCGTGACGAAGGATGACGTCTTCGAGGAGAAAGTCAGCGACGTCGGTTGCGCAACTGGTAGGGATAGCCCGTGTGATCGCATACCGAGTGCTGTAATCTGTGGCAACAGCTATCCGCTTGTTTCCACTGATGGATAGAGGAAAAGGGCCGAGGAGGTCAAGACCAACCCTGTAAAATGGTTCGGTTGGTATCTCGATGGGTTGAAGGCGCCCTGCTGGAAGGGTGGCTGGTGTTTTGCGGTGCTGACAAGGCTTGCACGAAGCGACGTAATGGCGAACGGAGCGGTAAATACCGGGCCAAAAGAAGCGACGTCGAACACGGTCATAGGTCCTTGAGACGCCCAGATGACCAGCGGTTGGAATGTCATGCAACTGTGCGAGTACAGTCTTACGCATATGTGTGGGTATAACCAGCAGCAGGTCAGGTCCGTCAGGATGCATGTTGTGACGATATAAGATGCCATCTTGGAGCACAAACAGACGGAGAGATGGAGGAATTGTGGGACCACTCAGCCGGTTAATGATGTCTCTCAAGTGAGGATCACGTCGTTGCTCGTCTCCGATGTTGGCGAACGCTGAAAGTGCCAACACGAATGTAGACTCGCCGCTCTCAGGAGGATCTGGTGGGTCTACTGGATGACGCGACAAGCAATCTGCGTCCTCATGTTGGCGGCCCGTCTTATAGACAACGGTGAATGAATATTCTTGCAGCCGTAAGGCCCACCGACCCAGCCGTCCAGTAGGATCCTTTAACGATGAGAGCCAGCATAAGGCGTGGTGGTCGGTGACAACGGTGAACGGCCGTCCATACAAATATGGGCGAAATTTGCCCACCGCCCAGACGAGCGCAAGGCATTCGCGTTCGGTGATAGAATAATTGCGCTCCGCGGGTGACAAAAGACGGCTAGCGTATGCAATGACACGGTCGCTACCATGCTGTTGTTGAGCCAGAACAGCACCAATGCCATGGCCGCTGGCGTCGGTACGCACTTCTGTTGGAGCGGACATATCAAAGTGGCCGAGAATCGGTGGCGACGTGAGGCGCATGGTCAGTTCTGTGAAGGCACTGGCTTGTTCAGGACCCCACGCAAAAGCCACATCCTTCTTGAGTAGGTCCGTGAGAGGGCGCGCAATGTCAGCGAAATTGCGCACAAATCTTCGAAAATAGGAACAGAGGCCTACAAAGCTGCGAACATCGTTCGCACAGGTCGGCACAGGGAAATCCTTGACTGCGCGAACTTTTTCTGGATCGGGACGAACACCAGAAGAATCGACAAGGTGTCCGAGGACAGTAAGTTGCCGGCGGCCGAAGTGGCATTTCGACGAGTTGAGCTGAAGTCCGGCCTTGCGGAACACAGAAAGAATTGTCGAGAGACCCTCGAGGTGTGTCTGAAAAGTCGGCGAAAAGACAATGACGTCATCGAGGTAACATAAGCAGATTGACCACTTAAAACCGTGAAGGAGAGCGTCCATCATTCGTTCAAAGGTAGCTGGTGCATTGCATAACCCGAACGGCATCACTTTAAAGTGATAAAATCCATCAGGCGTAACAAATGCGGTCTTTTCACGGTCCATGTCGTCAACTGCAATCTGCCAGTACCCGGAACGAAGGTCAATCGAAGAGAAATACTTCGCACCACTGAGACAGTCAAGGGCGTCATCTATCCGCGGTAAGGGGTACATGTCTTTTTTTGTTACCTTGTTGAGATTTCGGTAATCGACACAGAAGCGCCAGCTGTCGTCTTTCTTCCTGACGAGCACGACAGGGGAAGCCCAGGGGCTTGAAGAAGGTTCAATGATGTCCCGGGCAAGCATCTTGTCGACTTCTTTCTGTATGACTTGGCGCTCAGTATGGGAAACACGATAGGGTCGTCGGTGGATCGGGTTAGCATCGCCGGTGTTGATTCGATGCTTCACAACGGTTGTCTGGCCCAGTGGCCGGTCATTGAGGTCAAAGATGTCCTGGTACGACGCGAGAAGGGCACGAAGGGCGTTCGCATGTTCGGCCGGTAGGTCAGAGGCGATCATTTTTGTCATGCTTTCTGATGAAGTTGGATCCAAATCAGGACTGGTCGGCAATTGTGTATCCCCTGTTAAAGCGGAAATGTGGTAGTCGCAGGCCGGGGCAAGGGAGATACTCTGGGGCAGCACCTGAGGGCATAGTCCAAAATTGACGATAGGGAGACATGCGGCATTGGCGTGAATACGGATGACGGTGTGCGGGAACGTGACGTTTTGCGAGCAGAGGACGGTAGCGTTGGGTGACACGACGTAATCTCCGTCGGCCACGGGTGGATCGGGAGAGACGTCAATGTACGTAACGGTCAGAGAGGGGACGCGAACGAAATCGGCACAGCACAGCTTGCTCGGCGCAGGATCAGAAGGCTCAACGGCATAGGGTAAGGCGAGTTGGACGACACCCGTGGCACAGTCAATAAGAGCTGAATGGGACGACAGAAAATCAAGTCCTAAGATGAGTTCATGCGGGCATTGCTTCAATACGTAGAACAAAACAGAAGTATGGCGCCCAGCAACAGTGACGCGAGCAGTACACATCCCAGTGACAACTGGAGTTGCACCATCGGCTACACGGACCACAGCGATCGGAGCAGGAGTGAGCACCTTCTTTAGGCGAGCACGGAGGTTCGAGTTCATAATCGATACGTGAGCGCCAGTGTCGATGAGTGCTATAACAGGTGCGCCGTCGACATCTACTTCGAGCAGGTTGTTGTGTCCAGGTAGTGTAAGCAGAGGAATTTCGGGTCGGGTCGTCAAGGCAGGCTCACCTCCAGGAGCTGCGCCCGTTAGTTTTCCGAGGAGCGGCGGGAGTAGAAGGGGGAAGGCGAGCGACGACGCAGAGGAGAGCGGGACAGGCGACTGGACGGCGAAGGGGAGCGGCGTGGTCTTGCGGGCGATGACGGTGTAGCGGCGTCGTCTTCAAGGGGCGCAGGCTGGCGGGAACTACCAGGTGAACGTCGGGTGTTGTGAGAGGTCGGCCAAGGCTGTGAGTTCCAGGAACTGCGACAGTGGCGAGAAATATGGCCGACGCGTCCGCAGCAGAAGCAGATGGGCCTGTCATCGGAGGTTCGCCATTCCGCCGAGTTCCGGTAACGAGGACGGGCGTACGAGTTGCGGGGCAGATCAGGTGGGGCGGGTGGACGGTAGTCGGGTCTGTTCACTGGGCAAAGCGTCTGGATTCCAGCGTTGGCGAGCTCCTGGCGTACAACGGTCTGGATGAGAGAAATCGTATGTGAATCGTCGAGGGCACGAGCTTGCGCAGGGACCGGAGATGCAGCTTCAATTTCGCGACGGACGAGGCGTGCAATATTCTCAGGTGCAGCAGGAGCAGGTGGTGGACGGATGTCCTCGCAAGTAGACGTCGCAGCCGTGTTGGGAAGACGTGAAAAATGTGGCGTAATCCGACGACTTTTCGCTTCTTCAAAGCGTCGGCATTCATTAATGACGTCGTCCACTGTCGACGAGTTGCGGAAGACCAGGAGAGTGAACGCATCATCCGCGATTCCTTTGAGGATATGCGCAACCTTTTCAGCTTCGGCCATCCTGTCGTCAACTTTGCGGCAGAGCGCGAGTACATCTTGAATGTACGTGATGTAGGACTCTGTGCAGGTCTGAAGTCGGCACGCGAGTTCTTTCTGGGCAGCGCGACGGCGCCCAATGGGCTTGCCGAACAGATCAATGAGTTTTTGTTTGCACACGTCCCAACTCGTGATCTCTTGCTCGTGGTTGCAGAACCAAACTTTCGCCGTGCCCTCAAGGTAAAATAGAATATTGGCCAGCATGAGCGTCGGGTCCCAGTTGTACAGTGCGCTCACCCGTTCGTAGAGCTGAAGCCAATCCTCGACGTCAGTGTTGTCCGTGCCAGAAAATGTGCCTGGGTCACGCGGTTGTGTCAGGACGACGGTGCGGTTAGTAGCGGCGGGTTGCCGCGCTGTTGGTTGCGGCGTGGCTGATCGAGGCACGGTCGTTGAGGTTTCCGACTCATCCTCATTCTCGTCGTGAGCAGGCATCGCAGAGGCAGCCAAGGAGCGTCCGCTGCGGAGAAGCGTTGTGAATGCTGAAGCTGGGAGAACCCGCACTTCCACCAAAGTGTTACGGGGAGAAAAAGGCGTTGAAGGTTATATTTACAAGGTATATACAGAGGACAAAGCCAGGCACACAAGATGGAGCCAAGTCCGCGCCGGAATCAGGGAACGTCGTCCTCTTTCATCACGTCTCCCTCTTCATCTTCGGTAGCGCTTCGTAGCAATATTTTACCTATCTGTGACCCTTTCCTTGTCAGGAATTCGGATGAGGTTATTAATTTTATGAACGTCCACCATGACGAACGCCTCCAGGCCTTTTCTATTGACGTAAAAGATTTGTTTTATTCTATTCCTCATGAAGATTTGTTACGTTCTGTTGAAGAAGTCATTGATGAATATGGTGTAATTAGATTTCAAAACGATGTTGGTCTTTCATGTGGGCATTTCTTAGAACTTCTGACATGCTACCTTAAGTCTACCTTTATTTTATGGGAGGATTGTGCACAGTTGCAGAAAAGAGGCATCTGCATTGGTTCCTGCTTGGCTCCCCGACTGAGTGACCTGTTTTTAGCTCAGCTTTGTGTGAAGCTGTCGGAAAGGTTGAAGGGTACTAAGGTAGTTCGAACTTTTAGATATGTAGATGATTTCCTGTTTTTTGTGAACTGTCCTACCGAGCGGCTAGTTGCCGAGTTTACCGGTCTTATACCAGTAATTAAGGATTGTCTTGAGCCCTTAGAGGTGACGCATGAGCTTCCGCAGAATGGCACCATGAGGTTTCTGGACCTTCGCTTGTCGCTCGACTGTGATCATTCCTGTTGGCATTATGAACCTCGTGCAAGAAAACCCCTACTCCCCTACCACTCAGCACATTCCAAACTTGTTAAGAGGGCAATTACGAAGCTTTGCTTCAAGAGCGCCCTAACGAAGTCGTGTCACCATATGGTCCAATTCAGTTTCGATCAGCAAAGAAAGAGGCTGCTGGATGCCGGGTTTCCCCAGGCTTTGCTTGTCTCCGTAGCTGAATGTATCTTGAGGGACAGCAAAAAAAAAAAAACCGAAATGTGGCGAGAACATTTGAGCAAGGGAATCGCACAAGGGTGTTACCTTACGTACACGCGGTTTCCCATAATCTGAAAAAGATTGCTCAGCGGGCCAATGTGCGCGTGCTCTTTTCGGCGCCAAACAAGTTGGAAAGGCTCTGCAAGATTACGACGAGGAATGCAAATGAAAATCGGGGGTGCAAAACTAATCACAAAAATAAGTTTGTTGATTGCGCTGAGTGTGTGGTGTATTGCCTGCCGCTATCTTGTGGTCGCAGCTACGTCGGACAAACCGGTCGTTGCTTGAATGACCGCCTGCGTGAGCATCATTACAATGTTAGAAACGCGGCAGGTGGGTTCTTGGCAATACATTGTATGAAGTGTGGTTGTATGCCTTTGTTCGACACGTGCAGAGTTCTGTCTAGAAATAGAAATCAGCTTACACGTGAGATAATTGAAGCAGGAGAGATTGAAAAGTTGGGTGACAGGTGTGTTAGTATGCCTTCTATCGCGCTGACGAAAAAGGAATTTGATTTTCTTGGTGTCCGTTTTGATGCTCAGTAATGTTGCTGTTACTTCTGCGCAGCAGATGTGCTCATGGTTTTGCCCTATAAGTAGCGTCGAGATCACAAAATAAACTGTTGAAAGTAGCGCTATGTGTGTGCGTGTGTGTGCCTTCATTGTGTGTTCGTCTTAAGTGCGCTTCTACCCTTCTTAAGCTTGAGAAGATCATAAACGTTGCATTGAATTGTGAAACTGCATATTCAAGGGAAATGAACAGGCAAAACAAGCGCCAGGTTGTACGCAGGTTCGAATCGTCATTTATTTTGCGCGCCTTATTTTGATCATTGTCGTACGGCAGACCGAGTGGTCCTAACGCATACAGCAATAAAGTTTAGTCGACTCCTCTCATATCGTCGCGTCCATTCAGTTCCTTGAGGACAGAGCACATTGGAACACCAGCTGACGTGAAAACCTGGTGTGGTACTGCGCATACCGCGAAATATTTAACACAGTGATCACGATTACGTATCTGCACTGGTACTCTCCGATAATCCTACTTGCGGCCTGGGAACCCATGAGGCAGCCGTGTGACAGAACGGGTTCTGTATTGTAGATTCATCACATAAATGCACAAATGGCGATTGTATTTTTAGATGCGAAGCAGCTCTTTGACAAGCCTGTGTAACTCTGTCCCTCCGTGCGTCCGTACGATTTTCATTCTCTCTGTCGATCAAGTGATTGCAGTATCGATGAGTTGTGGCTATTTTTAAAAAATCTCGTTCTTAAAGGCCAACTCCGGCGATTTTTCGAGGTCGATGGATCTCAATGAAATTCGCTGGGTACGTTCCTTTGCACGTTTCTGTCATTTATGCCAAATTACAGGCTTGAGACATGCGCAGATTGTTTGCAAATGAATTTTAAAGATTGTCTGCAAACGCCCTCCTGGCTTCCCACAATTACTGGCAACATTGCGTCTGTGACGTCAGTATTGGGAAGGCGGCGGAAGTGACGCAGCAGAGGGCACCGCTAACTTCGGCGCTTCGGCCGCTACAGCGAGTGTCTGCTGTGCACAAGGCGACAGACAGCGTTGGTTTGGCCGGCGCTTCGCTGGTCGTCCCGGCTGTCACAGTTTTCATACTCCGCGCCGGAGTGACCGGCATGCCTTGCACGACTTCCGGTTCGTTCGTAACAACGTCTACGTCATACGTAGACAGTACACTCGGTTGGGTTTCGGTTTCGGTGTTGCGCTTTTTTGCTTATTTAAAATTATTGTCCAATTTGCCTAGTATTTCTGCTATCGGGCCCGTAACAGGAGCATCTCAGGAACATAAAAGCACCATTACTTTCACATGGCCAAAAAATCGCCGGAGTTGGCCTTTAAGTGTACCACAGACTTTGTACCTATAAAAGAAAACGCGTAAAAATTTCCAAACCGTGGCTTACTAAGGAAGTTGTTCGCCTCGAACGCAAAGCGAAAAGGATAAGAAAAACGTGCCGACAACGCCCCTCTCCTGCGAATGCATAGAAATTGTGCGCCATACGTTTGGCCCTTAGGGACAGTATCGCTGAAGCTAAAGACAACTACTTTAACGTGACATTGAAAAACTTTCTTCAGACAGCTCCAGATAAATTTTGGAGGCATTTTTCCTCAAGGCAAAAATCGCAGTTAAATCTCTTTGTAAACGGTGATAACGTGTCGGATAAAACATAACTAGCATTGACATTTAACAGCTTTTTCTGCTCCGTATATGTACTGGATGATGGTAGCGACCCGTATTTCATTCCTGTAACAGATCCCCCGTCTATAAGTGACATTTTTGTATCCGATGAAGGTGTGCTGTCATGTGTTAAAACTAGACACAAAGAAAACTCTTGGAATTGACGGCATACCCAACACTTTTTTAGTCAGGTATGCTGAATGGTGCTCCAAGTACTTATGTTTAATATTTAACAAATCGCTATCAGAAGCTCAATTGCCAACAGAATGGAAGTACAGTAAAATTATTCCAATACCAAAAGGTGGCGACTCGCGCCAAGTAACTTGTTATAGGCCAACCTCCCTACTGTGTTCTTGTTCGAAGATACTGGAACACATAATTCTCACGCATATATCGTCATTTCTTGAAAAGAACAACCTAATTGATAAAAAAAATTCGGCAGATCCCACGTACCGGGGGAGTCGATGTGATGCGAAGCATGCGGTGGGAAGGTGACTGTGGTGTAATTTTTTTTACTGAGCCAAACGTTGCAAAAAGACGCTAGAGATTTGTATAAATTTTATCCGCACACATATATGTTGAAGAGCCGCATATGTGTTATATAACCAGTTGTTTACAGTTGGGTAACGCTGACAACGGCAACGCGGGTATTATACCAACACCAGAAGCCGTAAGCTGGTATGCAGTGCTTATACTTGTTCCTTGTGATAGAGAACGCACGCACGTTTCACGAACCCGTGTGCATGTGTGGAAAACGTTACTGGCAGTTCTTGAACAAGGTCATCATCCCCGTGATCAGTGAGCACCAGCAGCTGGTCATGACTTGTTATCGGATCAGGTCGTGATCGCGGTGACGATGGGTCAATGTGTAGTGAAGTATGAGGTATAGTACAGCCGTTGGAAATCGTGGATGTCTCGGTCATTTCGTCGAGAAATTGTCTATAGATAGAGCCGGCGACATGTTGGAATCTGAAGTCACCCTTCGCGTTCGTGAGGTGTGGGCCGTCGAGGCTAGTAGGCCTGAAGAGTGCTACGTAGACCAACAACAGTGGATGGCGCTTGTCGTATTCGTAGACAACCTGGGCGTATGTGGCCTACGTAGCCTAGTCTACAAAGCGGCTGTCAATCAATCTGACATCATCCTCGGTCAGCATGAGGCCATCGCCCAGCCTCGTAAGAAATGAAGAGGACACTGCGTCGTTCTGGCGGACTAAGTGCACTTTACGGTGCGATGATGTGAATATCATACGTAACTTTCTTTAATGCATTCCTCCGGAGTCGAGCAATGCTTGAATATAGCTCGCTGAATCATAGAGATACAAATGTAATGTTTATTAGACTGCTATAAAAGCGGAGCTAACAATGGAACCACAGACGTTAATCTCATATGACGTCTGTATCGTAGGAGTATACGCATCGTAGGAGTATCATGTATAGTGTTTATTGCTTTCTTGTCAAATTAGATAGCAAGCACCACAACCACAACTGACGCTGCACTGCCATTACGCCTGCAGAGGCTGTTTTTCCAAACCAGTTTATAGACAAGGCGTGGCTCTGTGGTAGAATACCTGATTACCACGCAGAATGCTTGGGTTCGATTCCTGCTGGGATCCTAATTTTCATTCTTTCCATTCGTAGGGTCAACGCTGCCGATGTCGGTTTTTCTTAACGCTCTCGCATTTAAAGGGACACTAAAGGCAAATAACAATTTATGTCAGAGTGAAAGCCCAATGTATGACAACTTCTAAAACGGCAATATTATCAACAGCAGTGCCCTACTTACCGAGAAATTAAGCTAAATGTATCACATAATGAGCGCCACGAGTGGGACATTTTCGAAGTGATCCCGATGACGTAGGGAAGTCGGCCTACAATAAATCGCTAGTAATCAAACTGGCAGCAGTAAAAAAAGAACATTCCGAGCATCAAAAGACGTAATAAAATGCTGTTTGTTCGTTTCCACTTGATTCATGGAAAACAAAACCTTCGTGGCGTTGCCATTGGGAACGGCGCGCGTGGTTCAAAGGTTCCGTTTTCGCCGAACTGTGCCTCGCCCGTGTCAGTGGTAGTTTCGGGATCGCGTACTGCCGTGCGTGTTTTGCGCGCTCGTGAAAGTCGCTGTGACAGAAAGTTCGACAAAATGCCGCATGCGTGTGATATTGCCGGATGCCCGAATGGTGCACAACGCCAGTGCTGCAGCAAGGAAACCGGTGTGTCTTTTCACTGGGTGCCGCGGAATGAACCCTTACGCTCGAAGTGGCTTAGTGTCATGACATTGCGCCAGTGTGCTAAACAGTCAAAACCTCTGCGTGTGTGCTCGCTGCACTTTCGTACTGAGGATTACGAGACCAACCGCAACTTGGTGACGGCTTTGAATGTGCCCATCCGAGCAAGTCTTTGCCGCAGCGCCGTTGTTGCTACTGTGGGTCCCGCTCAAACCTCCTTGGTCCCGCTACTTCCGCTCGGATGCTAGTAGTGTCGGCGGCCGCGCAGTAAAAGCGGGCAACGTTGGGCACGGCAGCAGTGACGTATGAGAGTCGTATTTTCAGGCGGGAGATTTTAAGCGTGCTAACGCGATGCGGACCACTCAAAACGTGATTTTATTTCAAAATAAGCACTTCCTTGGCACAAAAGCAGCGCTACGAGGTTTCTGGACCGCTATTTCAGCAATCAACGTCGACTTAATATTTGCCTTTAGTGTCCCTTTAATGTCTGTTCTCGCCGTTCCTGGGTAGATATAAACTGTCTATCACCTGTGGCGCATACCCATGCACAGCGGCCGGTGGTAAGCGGGTATGTGCCACACGTGTCTGGAGGAAAGGGTTTGACGACGTACGCGACAGGATTTTCACTTTATTCATGTCATGACCCGACAGTCGTATTCGTGAAATCATGTTACCCTCCCATGCAAATTTTGGTCGGCACCAAGTTAAGGAGGCGATCATGAGAGCACCCAGACGTAGGCGGATGGATGGATGGATAGATAGATAGATAGATAGATAGATAGATAGATAGATAGATAGATAGATAGATAGATAGATAGATAGATAGATAGATAGATAGATAGATAGATAGATAGATAGATAGATAGATAGATAGATAGATAGATAGATAGATAGATAGATAGATAGATAGATAGATAGATAGATAGATAGATAGATAGATAGATAGATAGATAGATAGATAGATAGATAGATAGATAGATAGATAGATAGATAGATAGATAGATAGATAGATAGATAGATAGATAGATAGATAGATAGATAGATAGATAGATAGATAGATAGATAGATAGATAGATAGATAGATAGAAACGCTCAAAGTGCCAGAGGTTCGCTAAGAAATGCTTCGCATTTAATAGGCAACATGGTTTTCGCAAAGGCAAATCAACAGTGACGGCAGTCCTCGAAACGGTCCATGATTTTGCTGCTGCTATTGATGCTCACTCTCAAATAGACGTGATTTTCTTGGACTTCCAAAAAGCGTTTGACTGTGTTTCGCATTCAAAACAGTTATTAAAGGTTAGGACAATACTAAAAAATACTGCATTAGTGTCATGGATAGAGGCCTACTTGTACCACAGGCAGCAATGTGTATCAATTGATAATGTTTGCTCAACTCCTGCAGCTGTCGGGTCGGGCGTTCCACAAGGGTCGGTGTTGGGGCCGTTATTCTTCCTAATATTTATAAATGATATATTTATTGCAGTGTCTGTCAAAATTAAACTATTCGCAGACGACTGCGTAATTTATCACCGAATTGACAACCTTCACGACCACGTCCAACTGAAAGAAGCTCTTCAACACGTTGAAAAATGGTGCGAAACCTGGCAGATGAAAATTAACCCCCAAAAAACAGTTCTTATGAGGATAACTAGAAAGCATTCACCACTACAGCTTAGCTACTGCTTAAATGGAAAAGTCTTGTCAGAAGTAAAATCTTTTAAATATCTAGGTGTCATACTCACACCCGATCTTCGGTGGAACGAGCACGTGTCTTACATAAAGAAAAAAGCAATGAATAAACTAGGATACTTAAGACGAACTTTGCGCCAAGCTCCTCAAGATATTAAGCTATTAGCTTATAAAACGTTTATCCGACCAATCATCGAATACGCATCAGTAGTATGGGACCCGCACACGAAAACAAACATTGCCCACTTAGAAAGCGTCCGAAGAAAATCGGTACGCTTTATTTTTAATATGTACAGCTGGCGCACATCGGCAAGTATGCTAGTGGAAAGGGCTGAACTGGAACCCCTGAAATTCCGGCGTCACACAGAAAGACTCGTGTACCTATGCAAGATTTTTCATTCATCCTGTAAATAAGCGAGTTACATGCTTATTTACAGGATGATGAAAAAAACTACGGGACTATAACTGACGAACAAAGGTATTTCAGAACACATTTTTCCCACGAGCGGTAAGCGAATGGAATCAGCTCCCAGCCGATGTCGTGGAACGCACGACCACGGCAGATTTCACATTGACACTTAAGGCTCATTTGTCGACTGTTTAAATATTTGAATATTTATACTGATTTCTTCTGTCAATGTCCGCTTGTGTATTTCTATCTGTATGTTATTTTTTCTGTTTTTTTTTTTCTTCTTTTGACGATACATAAATTCAGTATCAGTTACCTTACATGCGACAAAATGGGCATATTCTTTCATGTCATGTGCACTATGCGTTAGTAGTATTTCGAATATAATGGTTACAGTGCAGTTATGTAGTATTGTGATTATTGATGTAAGTGTTCATATTATTGCTGGTCGATTCCACGAAAGATCGAAAAAGGGTGTATATTTGATGTTTCCGATTTTCCTGATAATTTTGTATGTTGTGCACATATGATTGCACAGCACGAAATCGCAGTTCGTTTTCAAATAAAATTTTTTTTCAACACAGCAAAATTCGACAAGTGTCGCCGGTTGACGACGACCATTTTACGAAGAATGCGTTTTCGTAACTTCGGAACCATGCTCGCAGCTACTCAAGCTATATATTACAAATATCTTTCTTTTTGGCGGAAGTAGAAGTAAAGAGGAAATAGCTCTTATCATTTCATGGAATTCTGAGTAAATTATATATTTTTAAAAATTCACGAAAAACGCTGCGTTTTTGAAAATCAGTCAAATTTGGGACGCTATGGCTACTTCTGTGTACATCTTAGCTTGTTCATATTTGCAGTATGAATAGGCCTTTATGTGAATAATGAACTTCTGCATTTGTATTTCTCTAATAATTTTCAAAGTAGCAAATTTTCATGCTCGAAACACCAAAAAGAGAAAAGTGCTCCTCCATTCAAAAATCTATAATAAAAAAAACCCAATCTCAATTTTGTTCAAAGTCACCCAAAATGTTCTCAAAGGACTGCAGAATGATATTATGAAAAAACATGTTGCATCATTTTTATTAGAACAAAAGCAGAAAATGTCAAACATTGTGTTTCCAGAGCGTAGTGGCCACTGCGTAAAGGACATCTCTAGTAACAAGAAAATACAGTAACACGTCTTTTTTCTTCTCTGAGCTTCGCTAAACAGCAGTAATGATCTATTGTTGGAAAGTGGGAACTGTTTTGTAAAGAAAAAAAAGATCGTTCCAATTAAATGCATTTGCGACGCCACTTACATTCCTCGTCGACGGGCAGCACGGACATTTTCATTCCTCTGGATAATTTTTTTTAGTAAATGCGCTTATATAAAAGTAACGAAGCTAAACACGAAATATGTGTAGCTGAGTCGATCATGCATTGTAAGAATGTGAGAAATCGCAAATGGCGGCAGTGGTGCACGGCGAGTACCGCAGTGCAACCTAAGCACAGCAACCACACAATGTTTTCCAGGCTTTGTCGCTATGCACGAGAAAAAGCTGGGGTGTCGATTGCGTTGGTTACACGATACATTTTTCACCGCTCGTCGCTCTCCCGCCCGGTCTCTGGATCCGCACCGTGCGGATCGTGTGGCCCGCGCTACAAGCACTCGTGTAAGCGGAGTAGCATGCGCGTTAGGCGGACAGGTGCAAAGGGAGGCGCGATGGACGCCCGCCTGAGCAGACGACAGCAACGAGTACGGCTGTGCCAGTCAGCCAAACACCACCTGAGATAGAAGTTAAGCATCCAAATTGTGCTTCACTTTGATGCGATCGCTCTCCTACGCTCTGAAGGTGGCTATGGGTAGGCGTTATAGCCATGGCCGAGATTTTGTACCGACTGCCTCATGGTGCACAAAAAGAAAATTCCGCTGCAGCAGAATTTTCGTTACGTAGAAGATATCAGATCGAGACTCTTTTGCGGAGGGTCATGAAGCAGGATGCGCGCTCAATTGAAGAGGGAAACCAGATCTGCCAGCACTCCTTCAAGAGAAAGAAGGATACGCAAAACAAAGCAGATGCAATGCAAACAAAACGTGTTTTGTCCGTGGCCAGAACTGCTGCCACCAATCTTCACGTAATCGATTCTTTCTAAACTCTGCATTGATCACATAAGGTTTGACAACGTACACATTTGGGCCAACAAAAACCACACCTCTTGGCGACCGCTCTCCAGAAATTCATTTCCATTCATGAAAAGACCTTGGCTTTTATACCAATCTCTCAATTCTGGCACAGCACATCATCATAAGAGACGCATGGAGGGAATGCGTTCTTTAGCACTCAAGATATGAATTATACTCAACTGAAATAGATGAAAGAAAAGGAGGCTACAACCGAAAGTGCATACTGTGGACTGAGGGCTGTCTAACACTGGCGTGAAGTCGCAAACCACGCGAATGCATTTAATTGGAACGGTCTTTTTCTTTACAAAACAGTTCCCAATTTCCGACCATAGATCATTACTGTTGTTTAGCGAAGCTCAGAAAAGAAAAAAGACGTGTTACTGTATTTTCTTTTTACTAGAGATGTCCTTTGCGCAGTAGCCACGACGCTCTGGAAACACAATGTTTGACATTTTCTGCTTTTGTTGTAATAAAAATGATGCAACATGTTTTTTCATAATATCATTCTGCAGTCCTTTGAGAACAATTTGGGGGACTTTGAACAAAATTGAGATTGGGTTTTTTTTATTATAGATTTTTGAATGGAGGAGCACTTTTCTCTTTTTGGTGTTTCGAGCATGAAAATTTACTACTTTGAAAATTATTAGAGAAATACAAATGCAGAGGTTCATTATTCATATAAAGGCCTATTCATACTGCAAATATGAACAAGCTAAGATGTTCACAGAAGTAGCCATAGCGTCCCAAATTTGACTGATTTTCAAAAACGCAGCGCTTTTCGTGAATTTTTAAAAATACATAATTTACTCAGAATTCCATGAAATGATAAGAGCTATTTCCTCTTTACTTCTACTTCCGCCAAAAAGAAAGATATTTGTAATATATAGCTTCAGTGGCTGCCAGCATGATTGCGAATTTACGAAAACGCACTCTTCGTAAAATGGTCGTCGTCAACCGGCGACACTTGTCGAATTTTCCTGTGTTGAAAAAAATTTTTATTTGAAAACGAACTGCGATTTCGTGCTGTGCAGTCATATGCGCACAACATACAAAATTATCAGGAAAATCGGAAACATCAAATATACACCCTTTTTCGATCTTTCGTGGAATCGACCTGCTGTAAAAAGGTACTCAGTGTGTAGAATGGCGCTATCACTTTCTTGTTCGTTGCGTAGTATGTATGTATTATTTTTGTATGTATTTGTATGTATTCATCTTTGTATCCCCACTCCTGCTTACAGCCTTCTTAGGCTAGCAGTACTTTACAAATAAATAAATAAATAAATAAATACATAAATAAATAAATAAATAAATAAAGGCTCTTCGGTCGAGCGTCATCAGCCATGGGTACTTGCCAGTACCCCGAGCGCAAATCGAGAGATGAAAAGAATTCTGCTCCTTGGAGGCTGTCAATCGCGTCGTCAATTCGCGGCAGTGGATAAACATCCTTGCGGGTGATCTTGTTGAGCCGTAGGTAGTCCACACAGAACCGCACAGAACCGTCCTTCTTCGCAACGAGAACAGGAGACGCCCATGGGCTGTCGGAAGGCCGAATTACATCGCGTCGAGGCATATCGTCCACTTGCTCATTAATTACCCGACGTTCTGCGGGAGACACGCGATATGGGCGCTGCCGCAGTAGTTGTTGGGCGCCAGTGTCGATGCGATGCGTAACAGCGGACGTGCGGCCGAGGGAAGTTTGCCCGACATCGAACGAATGACGAAATTCATACAAGCACAGAAGCTGGGAACGCTGGACCAACGTAAGGTTGTCAGCAATGGAGGGACCAAATACATCAGCGGGTGACGAATCAGACGTGGAAACAGCACTGATGGTACGGGAACTGGTACAGTGCGAGTCATCGGGTGCGTCCAGAACTTGTGCGTCTTCAACGAGTTCCACTCTGCCGAGACATTCCCCTCGAACCAACGTAACAATGTACGGGGATGGGTTGTTAACAAAAATAGCGGTGCTGCCCCGAGTGATTCGCACGGTCGCGAAAGGTACCAGCAACCCTTTTCTAGTGCATACGCGGTCAAATGGAGAAAGGAGTGCAATGGTCCTTTGTCGGAGAGACCGGCGCAGTAGACCGACACAGCCATTGATGAGTCGATTACATTCGATGGACTTCGCTGAGGGCTTTCACAGTTCGATAGCGTCGCAGCCCTTGCCTCCTGGACTGCGACGACTAGTTTTCCTGCTCTCGTGCGCCCGAACGTGGCCGCATGGGTGACAGTGAGCGACGTCGTGGAGACGGAGAGCGGCGAGTAGCTGGAGGTGGGCGTGACGTCGGTGACATAGGTGGAGGTGGGTCGTAGAATTCCAATTCCAATTCTTTATTTGTTTCTCTGCAAGTACAGAAAATGGAGCGAAGGCAACACGCTTAAAAGCCTGACAAAGGGCCTTTGCTCCAAGTGCAGTGAGGCACGCAGGCTGTCATAAGCACTTTGCAGGATACAAATAATAGGAATGAAATAAAAAATAAAAAATGTACATGTGCAAAATAATGTAACAAATAAAGCAATAATAAAGCATTATTTCTAGTATGCAAATGTATACACTACAATCGTAATGTTCAACATACCAATTTGACCAACATACCAATTTGCATTAGTTGCGAGTGCTCATCGCAATTACATAAAGCATACAAAAACGACAAATAATAAAAAATACACAGCGATGCTCGGGGAAAAAGTACACAAATATACAATTAGGAATTGTCATACGGTGTAGTATTTGTACCAGAAAAAAAAAACATGAGATACAATATGGGCAAACAGGAAACAAAAACAGTAGTCAAGATAATTCAATGTTGTTTTCAATCAGTACAACCCTGATCATTTGCTTAGAAACTGTGCAATTTATATCTAGAAGCTGTCGATTTTGTTTAAAAAGGTGGGTACCTGGAAAGGTGTGTGTTGCCGTCTGTAGATCGTTCACGTCTTTGGAGTCCTTCTAGCATAAGTACGAAAATCGTACAGAGAACCACGAGGATCCTGCGAATGATAGTCTATTGCGTTTTGTGTACTGAAATAACTTAAAATAGTAAATCTGGCTGGCTTTGAGCATACGATATTTCGAAAATAGCGGTTCTGTCCGCAAGTCACGTATAGGGCCACGAAAATCCCCAAAGATTCTCAGGACCCTTTTTTTGCAAAATAACCAACTTAGAATAGTTCGTTAGTGTTGTAGTCCCCCACACAAGCGCGCAATAAGTCGTGAGTAGAAGAGAGTGTAATAAAGTGTATTCTTTTGCCACAGTGATATGAAAGAATTTAACCTGTATAAGCATCCAATACTTTTACTTAGTTCTGACATTAACTTCGCTATATGCTCATTCCAAGATAAGTCTTCTTGAAACCAGACACCTAGGAACTTCTGACTCTTAACTTGTTCTAATATATGGCGCTGGTAGCTAATAGTCATATTAAAATTTCTTGACGTATTCACGGGGCCAAACAGCATATACTGGTCTTATTTGCGTTTAAGCACAAGTTATTGAGTTTCAACCATGACGAGAGCTGGTTCAAAAAAAGGTTCACGTTCCCTTCTAGGTCGACAAGTGAAGAACCCTCAAAAAAGTCACCGCTTCGCCGCAAGGGCGAAGCAATGAATGCAATAGCAAGAAACTAATGCTATACGAAATGAGGCTCGCCAATGGATACTCTCAGTTTGAACAGCGCTCCTGTTGCAAAGGCGGCCAAAGCAGCGAAGGAAACTAGAGTGCTTCAAGTTTCGAGCTGCGACACTTGATAGTTCGCGCTCATCTTCTGTTTGTTCGTTTAGCGGCGTCCCTTGAGCTCGAGTGACTTTCGTACGATCCGTAACATGAGCGCGGACATCACGGTGAAAGCGTCAAACATCCCTCTTCCCCTCAGCACAAGAAAACCGCGCAAGCAGACAGCGGAAGGGCAAGGTTCTCCCTGCGCAAATATAAGAAGAAGCGAGCGAACTCGCCGACGACTTTTAAATCCGCCCGTCGCGCTCCTAGCGCCATCTCGCTGGTAATGAAGAAACGCTTATAAGCGCCTAGCGTCTCTGAGTCCGTCCAGCGGTAAAGGGTGTGTATATAACGCTCGCCGTTAGCTACGTGGAGGATCTGCGTTTCGTGGCGTAGTGGTTAGCGCCACTCGCTGCGGAGCAAGAGGTCCCTGGTTCGATTCCGCGCTTCGGAAGCATTTTTCTTAATTATTTTTCTTTGGGGCTTTTATATATATATACATACTTATACATATACGGTGCATGACGACGGCGACGGCAAAATTCAGCCGATACTGTCCATATAATTGCTATCGCAATAAAAGATGTTAGTATCGTCCGCATACATTACTAGTTTGGGGCAATCTGGAATGTGGCAGAGATCATTAATATAAATTATAAATAGGAGGGGACCCAGAATGGATCCCTGCGGCACTCCTTTCTTCACCACGACGTATTCTGATGGCTCGTTATTTATGCTCACAAATTGGTATCGATTTGTTAAATAGCTTTTCAATAGGTCATGTGCAATTCCCCGTATACCACATGAGCTTAATTTATGTAAGAGGGCGTCATGACATACGGTATCAAACGCTTTACGCAGATCTATGAATAGCCCAACTGTGTATAATTTTTTCTCGAAATTATCTATTAGGTGATCTTTTATTTGAATTAATGCAAGCTCTGCAGACTTGTTTTTTTGGAAGCCAAATTGTGCATCATTTATAATATTGCATTTATCAAAGAAACCCTGGAGCCGCTTGTTCATTGCATTTTCATATACTTTCGACAAAACAGGTAGCACTGATATGGGACGATAGTTGGTCATGTGTTTCGCATTGCCACCTTTAAAGATAGGGCATACGCGAGCAATTTTCAGCTTGTCTGGGAAAATGCCCGTGGTAAAAGAAAGGTTGATAATATACGCTAGGGGAGCGGATAACACATCGGCTACGTATTTTATCGGCATAGGTTTTATTTCGTCGTACCCTGCTGCACATTTATTTTTTATTTTCCTAATATCTTTTTTCAATTTCGGTGCATGTGACAGGGGTTAACAGAATTGTATTGGGAATGCTGCAATTGTTTAACAGATGTAGTTTCAGAATGGGGCATAGCGCTAACACACACGGACGAGGAAGAGACAACAGGGCAGGCGCTAACTTTCAACTAATTGTTTATTTTCGAAAGCAACGGTATAAATAGATCCGTACGCAAAAGCACTTATACCGTTGCTTTCGAAAATAAACAATCAGTTGAAAGTTAGCGCCTGTCCTGTTGTTTCTTCCTCGTCCGTGTGTGTTAGCGCTATGCCCCATTCTGAAGCATATAACCAACTAGCCCAAAAATCCACGGTGACAACAGATGTAGATCCTCACCATCGGTGTCATCTTGGGTGTCACAGCTAGTTATGAAATACTTGTTGAATGACGTTGCTGCATTAACATTATTAAGGACTCCCGCTTCTGTCTCTATGATGGTTACATTGCTATGAGCTTTATGGCCCAGCAGGTCTCTGACCTCATCCCAAATTTTCCTTGGGTCATTGCTTGTTCTGCTGAAAACATCTGAGTAATAGTTCATTTTGGCCTGTTTCAATTCATAATTAAGTTGATTTCTGTACTTCTTGTATTCCTTTAGCGTATTCATGTCGCGGGACTCGACAAATGCATGGAACATGCGGTGTTTCTTCTTTATTGTTTTATGCAAGGCATTGGTAATCCGTGGTTTTCTTATTTTTTTGCTCTGTTGTTTTTTTCAGAACCTTCGGAAACGCAATATCGTAACATTTTTTTCAGTTTTCCAAATAATATCTCATACGCAACGTTTGGGTCTGCTTCCTGAAGTACACGCTCCAAGCCTTCTTCTATAATTCGTTGACGAAATAACTCCAATGTATGATCGTTGATTTTACGAAATACTACCTTTTCAGTCTTATTAGCTTGATAGCCATCACGTGATATAGGAAAGGCTAAAAAATTTGGCAGATGGTCGCTTATTTCTAAAGAAAGTGTCCTAGCTACACACGATAATGAGCATACGTTCGTGATACAGACATCAAGCAGAGTTGCCGTTTCAGCCGTCAGTCGCGTGGCTTTTGTAATGACGTTTTCACAAGCAAAATAATTCATAACCTCTGTTAGCTGTCTAGCTGAGGCGTCCAATGAAAGCATATCGACGTTGACGTCACCCATAACCGCAAAAGCTAAACCAGAATGACAGGAATAATTCAGCACATTTTCAATCGACTCCAGAAATGCTGGCTTGCTACCTGAGGGTGGCCTGTAGACCACGGTTATAAGCGCCCTAGGCAGGCGTATCATTAAGCATTCAATATTTTGTCACCAGCCTGGCTAAAACACGTTGGCGGGCTAGTTGGTTGCATCCAGCCAGTCAATGCACGGCTTGACTGGCTGGTGACAGATGACGCGACTCGAGGCGGCTGCACGCGTTGGCAATAACGTGCCACGTGACTGGTGTAACCGCAAGCAAAGCAGATGGGCCGGTTGTCGGGTGTGCGCGCCATCGGTTCGACGGGGTAGGTCCCGCCCATGTCGCAGGACGCGATTGACGGGGCGGCTGCTGAAATGACTGCATGGTGGGCTGCAGTCGGGGCCGAGGGATGGCGTCAGCATATGTAGCCGGCACACCCGCTTCAAAGAACGGAGGTCTAGCGGCGGCTTCGGCGTAACTCATTGGGGCAGCCGCAGGAATTACTTGGGGCGTCCGGCGACAACTTGAGCATAACTCTGGGGCGCAGGAGCCGAAGGTTGCGGGTGGTACTCAGGCATGACTTCCACAATTTCCTGCTCAATCGCTCGGCGGAGTGGAGGAAGAAGGGTGGTCGACGACTGTTGAACGTGCGGCGGGTGGGCAAAGGCCAGGAGAGAGAACTGGCGTGCAATTTCATCGCGCACGAATGACTTGACTTCTGCCAGCAACGCGGCCTGCTCAGATATTGCCTCCAAGCCAGCAAGCTCTGCGTCGCGTGATGGGGAGCGACGGGTCATCGAACGCTGCCGGCGAAGCTCCTCGTAGCTCTGGCACAGCGTGATGACCTCGGCCACTGTGCCAGGGTTTTTGGCGAGCAGCATTGTGAAGGCATCGTCGTCAATGCCTTTCATTACGTTCCGGATCTTGTCAGACTCAGACATGGTTCCGTCGGCTTTCTTACACAAGTCGAGGACGTCTTCGATATAACTTGTGAAAGATTCACCGGCCTGTTGAGCTCGTTCGCGTAAGCGCTGTTCTGCTTGCAGCTTACGAACTGCTGGGCGGCCAAAAACGCTGATGACGGCGGTCTTGAAATCGGACCAAGTCGCAAAGTCGGACGCGTGGTTGTTGTACCACAAGCTGGCTACTCCCGCGAGGTAGAATACCAAGTTGCTCAGCTTGCCTTCTTCGTCCCATTTATGGGGTAAGCTGACGCGCTCGTGAATGGCGAACCAGTCCTCCACGTCGGTGCTATCGGCGCCAGTGAAGATAGGTGGATCGCGTATACGGGGGACACCGGGACACGTGGTCGTTGCAGGAGGAGGCGTTTGCTGGGCGGCGTCTTGAGGCATGGTAGATGGCAGGGTACGGGATCAAAGCTGTAAGGGCATTGAATGAGAGCACAGCACTCTCCACCAAATTCTTAAAGTGTTTAATAGACGGCACTCAACGACAATGAGTAATGGCGACAGTCACGGCAAGGCACGAACTCTCTGCGCGAGCGGCGTCCTTTCAGAAGCCAAAGAGGACGACCCACTAGAAGGCGCTGGAGAGAGCAACCCTTTACTATGTTCCAAGGCTTCGCTACAATATATATATACATACATATACATATCCGGGGCATGACGGCGACGGCAAAGATAGCCGAGAGTGTTCATATAATTGCTACCGCAATAATAAAATGTCTGAACTGATTCATCTCCATATCCTTCTTCGCCGGGTGTACTACAATAACCAAGCTTCATGGTGTAACAGATATTTAAACCTACTTTTTAACAGGAAAAGAAGACTTTGTAGAATCGCTCAGTATTCACTTAAACCGGCCCACTGGACAACGTACAAGACAGCCTCTTTAGCAAGCATATTCACGAGCGCTAAAGGCTACTAAGTCCTCCTTCTTCAACGAACCCTGCCGAACATCTTGAAGACCAACCCTAAACGTTTCTGGAATATAATGAAACCAGTTAACACCAGTAAAGTGTCATTACTTGCACCCATCAGCGATCCTGTTCCCGACCGTCTTTCTGCTACTGAGCTAAACGACACGTTAAGTCGTTTACTTTATCTAATGATACCCAACTTTCTGAGCTTCATCCGTACAATCATTTCGCGATGGATTCCATCATGTTTGACTCGCATGGAATCGACACGACTGTTGATGACCTGAAACTAACGTCTTCTCACGGTATTGATGGAATCAATAGTAAATTTTTAAAGAATACCAAAGAATATAGTTCTATCATCCTGAAATGAATATTTTCAGAACCGCATCATGACGGTGTAATCGGAATACTGGAGAACTGCTGCGATTATTGCAGTACATAAAGGCTGTGACAAACATAATCCATCCAACTATCATCCCATATCTCTCGCATGTGTACCGTGCAAAATAATGGAACATATAATATTTTCTCATCTTGTTAATTTTCTTCAGGATAACACCTTCTTCTCTTCAACTCAGCATGGCTTTTGAAAGATTTTTTTTCTTGTGATACTCAACTAATTTCTTTCACTAGTGATCTGCATTTCTGTTTGGAATCTGCTTCTTTAACTGACTGTATATTTCTTAACCTTGCTAAAGCGTTTGATAAAGTTAACCATTCGCTGCTCGTCTATACACTAAGTGTTCTAAAAAATTGACCCTGCAGTTTTTAACTAAATTCGTGCATTTTTTTCTTCTCGTGTTCAATTTG
This sequence comes from Rhipicephalus sanguineus, assembly GCF_013339695.2. Classification (NCBI taxonomy): domain Eukaryota; kingdom Metazoa; phylum Arthropoda; class Arachnida; order Ixodida; family Ixodidae; genus Rhipicephalus; species Rhipicephalus sanguineus. Next base: position 22,723,739 of record NC_051186.1, on the reverse strand, counting down.
TCAGCACTATGTTAATTCTTCCACTGCGCCGGTTGGTTCAGAGGCTCCTCAAGGATCAGTACTTGGCCCCCTGCTATTCCTAATCTATTAAATGACTTACCTACTACTGTTACTTCCAGAATTTTTTTGTCCGCTGGTGACTGTGATTCATCGTAAAATATCTAATGACAATTATATTCATTCTCTGCAGGCTGATCTCAATAACATTCTTCATGGGTGTCATATTTGTAAAATGGAACTAAATATTAAAAAAATGCAAGTCTATGAGGATTTCTCAGTCGAATACAACTTGTCCAACTTGCTGTCCTCATAGTCATCCCCTTGAAACTAACATCTTACCGGTACCTCGGCGTCCATATAACTAACACTGTGCCCTGGAAGTTAAATACAGAACATATAACATCCAAAGCTAATAAAACACTGGGTTACCTTCACAGAAACTTCTTTGTTGCTCCATTGTCACTAAAGTGATTACTATATATACCACATACGTCCGTCCTCAAATGGAATACGCTTCATCTGTATGGGACTCCGGTCAGGTAACATTATCACACATGCTGGAATCCGTTCAAAATCATGCAGCTCGTTTCATTTTGGCTAACTACTATCGTTCAGCTAGTGTCACCCAAATGAAGGCAGCTCTAAACCTCATCCCAGTAGCTATCCGCCGAAAGTACACTCGCATTTGCCTGTTTCATAAATTTTTTTATTAGATGCGAAGCAGCTCTTTTGACTCACGTGTGTAACGCCGTACGTTACGTGCGTCCGTACGAATGCGCCGCAACGCGTTCCCCCCGCCGTAGGTGTTGGAGCGTTGCCAAGTAGGTCACGCCACAGCTTTGCGTTGACGTCACGCTCCCCTCGCACGCTTCCCTCGCAGGTGCGCGCTGACGTCACTCTCTCCCTCACCCGCAGCATACTCGCCGTAGCGCCCGCAGCTGCCGGCTGCTCCGCCCGCTCGCAACACCTCTGAACGTGTCACTTCTCTCTCGCTTCACCCGTGGTAGTCAAGGCGAAACGCGCGCCTGCTCCGGTCCAGCGCCCGTGCCTCGACTCTGAAGAAACAACGACTACGAAGTCTTGCCAAACGCTTTAATGAAACTTACACGAAACCCAACCCGCCTCCCGTGTCTTTGCGTTTCAAACAAACGTTTATTGGAGTAAACGCTACACCGAGTTTCGCTTCAAACCGTTCTTCCAACACCCGCGTCGACGCCCGTTTCAACCGGGTCAACGCCGTGCGCACCGCTGCTGCTGCTTCGCATCCCATCAGGGTTCCCTTCGGGGAGATGGTCCAAGTTTTCATAATTTGAAACTTCGTTCCCGATTAATCCAACCTGCTCCCTTCATTTCTCTTCGCCGTAATCACCAACAAAAAGTCCCAGTCCCCTACTGCAACACAAGAACATATTGCCCTATCATATATCCCAAGCACTTGTACTAAATGTAATTTCCTGCCTGCGTCATTAACAAGCATCACTGATTCCACTCCAATTAAGAATATCCTTAAGAAATGATTACCTAATTACCCCCTTAATGTTTTGTTCAACAGTTGATTTATTTTGCTTATTGCCTTCGCCATCTAATAAAAATAAAATTATTGTTCATCATTTCCTCTTTTATGATGTAAGCTGTTAGCAGTATTCATCTATGTACCTTTATCAGTGACTATATTTGTATGATATTCGCTTTGTGTACCTTGTTTTTTTATTGTTGCATATTGCCCTTCCCCTCTGAAATGGACTTTGTACCCTGATAGTAAAATAAGTAAAAAAATAAATAAATAAAGATCAAATATTGTAGACCGTACGCTACGTGCAATGTATCCGTCATGTATTACCTGCGTGCTCTGCCATGCCAAAAACAAAGGGGGCAGGGACCTGTGTCAAGCCGTACTCGCAGCTTTTAGTCCCGCCTCTTGCTCTCTCAAAGGAAATAAAGCTTGATTTGATTTGATACATTTTAGATGCGAAGTATTTCTTGCTCGGGGGTATTAAGGCGGCGCGGTAATCCGCACGCAGCGTTGTCCGCACTCACACTACGCATGCGCGACTCTCCTCCTTCCCTCTCTCCAACAGCTGCGCGTTGCTCTCTCTACTTCTCTACCAGGACCTGCTTGCGCTTCTCCTGCGTTCTCGCTTCTGCTCTCACGGCGCATACGCTACTCTCCTCCTCTAGTCTCCTGTCCTTCAAATCGTAGAGCGCTGCGCGCGTTCAGTCAGTCCAGCGCTTGCCTTGATTGGCTCCTCTGAAATGCGGGCTCGACATGCCGAAATTCTCTCCTGCGCAGCGCCGCGATGAGGGCCAGCGCGTGCGCTTCACCTCCCCCTCTCTCCTCTCCTACGCTGCCTCTCTCTCGCGCGCCTGTCGACGTTCCCCGCACACCCTGTGAGAATTAACGGCCAGGCTAGAGGGAAGACACGACGCGCGTAGTGTTCCTGTTCGCGTTCCACGACGCGAGGTCGGTAGCATTCCCAGCGAACTCCAACGGAAAGTGATTGTGCAAGTGCTCCGGCTTCGCATCGCCTCATGGTCCCCTTTAGCGGAAGATGGTGAAATTTTTTTTATGCATAGCGAGGAACTTTTCATTACTCCTCGTACCTTTCGTGTCGTTCGGCAACACTTCTGAGATGCCAGCACATGTCTCGTATTCCTTGTTACTAATCATTACTAATCATAGGTAATGGTCCAAATTATCACTCGGCACACTCCAGAATCCATGTGTCGGTAGTCTGCGAGTAATATGTCTCACTTCATAAATAATAATATCTGGGGTTTAACGTCCTAAAACCACGATATGATTATGAGCGGCACCGTAGTGGAGGGCTCCGGAAATTTCAACCACCTGAGGTTCTTTGACGTGCACCTAATCTAAGCACAGGGGCCTAAAACATTTTCGCCTCCATCGAAAATGCAGCCGCCGCGGCCGGTATTCGATCCCGCGACCTTCGGGTCAGCAGTCGAGCGCCATAACCACTAGACCACGGTGGCGACGCAATATGTTTCACTAAACTACAGTGGCCAAATTGTTCTGAAGGCACATAAAGGCACAGATGTTGGCCAAAAACGTATATTGAATCAAGCAGCGGCATCGCTTGTATTGGAAGAAAGCAGACTTACCCAATATATAGCAGTACAATAATTAGTAGGAGCAGAGTGAAGCTCAGGATGAAAATGATAAGGCTCTTGTCCGATTTTTCTGTTGGGAAGAAAAGAAGGGAAGCAAATAAAATCAAACAATAATCAAGTTTTAGCACTAACGCCCAACAACGGCAAACACGATCACAGAGCACGCTCACATCATAATGAATACTTACCATGATACTGTATATGATACCGGAAAAGCACCAAAATAACTTGCACAAGTATGAACAAAAAACGGCATTTCCTGCAATATTTTCCAACAATTATATCTTCCGACAACAAATTTCCGAAGCGCGACCGGGGTTCGAACCTGCGACTCCTCGCTCCGCAGCGCGGCGCGTTAGACAGTTCTGCCATGCGCCATATGCCCTGGAGCATACTAACGGCGAGCTATTTATATACACCATTTACCGCTGAACATAGAGTTTCATTCTAAAAAATAAAAACCTAGAGGAGAACCTGGCGCTAGTATCTATAGGGGGGGAGGGGGGGTTCCTCCTTGATCGGCGCGCTTCAACCACCGTGGGAACGATGGAAAATACAGGCTTCGGATTTTCTGTGGGTGGATTTCACTCTTGAGATTCGCAGCGCTTGTTTACCGAGCTTTAAACAAAATGATACGAAATTATATTCCATTAAAACTTTCTTTGTTCTTCCATGCGTAAAACTTACTGCAGAAGGTTTGCGAGACCGTGAGACTGAAGTGAAGCGTGGACAAATTAACCTCAAAGGTACGCGTTCCTCTGCAATTGTGTGCCAGATTTTACCAAATATTGAATTATTTTTTCAAACACTTGAAAAGAAACCGGCGTGTTTTTCTCTCGGAAGTGCTCATATTTATGGAAATACAAATACTGCATCGAGTGAGAAACGACGAATCATCTAGCTGCTGCGACGCCAGGCGCGTCTGCCCTAACGCATCTCTCGTTCGGCTGTAAATCCGAGTCAGAGGAGCGTGACGGTGCGTCGACTTCACTTCGCCGTCGTTTTGCAGCCGATTCGACCAAGTCTTGGCAAGATGCGCTTATCACAAAAATCACAGCATATCCACGGGGTGAATGATGATGAGTGGGGCGAAGCTACGGAGGGAATCATCTGTAAACCGTGAAACTCTTCCGTGAAATGCGCCCAGTACATAATATAAAGAGTGTGAAACATCGTGTATATATTAAACATCAAACTTTTATTGTACTGTTGGTTTACGTGGTCCCTTCATTATCACTTGTGATCGGTGAAATGCAAGGAAGAAGTCCACTCCCGAGCGAAAGAGCGCCAAGAGCGACCGCATTCCCCGCTCGCCCTGTGCGAATTAAAGGCAAGGCTAGAGGGAAGACAGGACGCGCGTTCCACGACGCCAGGTCGGTAGCATGCCCAACGAAAGCCAACGGAACGCGATCGTGCAAGTGCTCCGGCTTCGCATCGCCTCATGGTTCCATTTAGCGTCCCAAAACCAAACATATTGCTCAAGGTGTGCCTTGCGTTTTTCGTAGAAATAATTTCTTTATCATGTACACTAAGACGAAAAGTTGAAAGCTCACTAGAGTGTATCGCCCGCAAAGTATGTCTTTTAGTGTGATTTAACTCTCGTACGGCAGGGTCCTCGCGCCGTTGCCGGTCCACCTCGCCCGTTGACGATCGGGCGAGGTGGCTACATGCAACTACTACCCTACTACTACTACACTTTAAGAAAAACATCTGGCGTTCTTTCGTTCTGCTTTTACAAAACATCTGGCGTCTTTCGTTGGTTTATTTCATCAATCAACGGCGTTTTGAACAAAATTTTTATTGTTTAATCACGCACAGGAGAAATCTCACCAGGCACTACCTTGGAGGTAAACAATGGCTGCAAATGGCAATGAGAGACAGAAGAAGTCGGCTTTTAGCTAACACTTACACTTATACTTCTACTAACGTTTCCTACTGGAACATGCCAATGGCTGCTAATGGGGAATGAGAGACAGAAGAATTCGGCTTTTAGTTAACGCGCACGCTGCGAATTTTTTATTGTTCAACAACGCACAGGAGAAATCTCCCACCGGCACCACCTTGGAGGTCAAAGCGTAAGACTTGTTACTCACTACTACGACCACTACGAGGGACGAACGGGTGCCGCCTTAAGGAGCTTCGCCCCTAAAAGTCACAGTTCCGCCGCAAGGGCGAAGCAATGAATGCAATAGTAACAAATTAGAATGTCACACGAAGAACGGCAAGCAGCTCGATACTTGCTACGCGCCGCTCGAGCGCAAAGGACTGGCGAAAAGAACACACACAGGACGACCGCGAACGGTCACATCTCGACACTTGCAGCGCACCGCTCAAACACAAGGAAGGAAACTCGAAAAGAACGCACAGGTACACACAGGACGAGCGCGAACTAACTGTTACGGTTGTTACTTCGTGTTTGAGCAGCGTGCTACGACCCAACGCTCTTAGACTTCTTTTGTAGCGTTAGCCACACTGGCCTAGCGAGCCAGTTTCGCGTGCATCCTCAAGAGCAGTGCTGCGCATGCGCAAGGATCAGCGATGTCACGCACTGGAGCCGGCAGCTCCCGCGCACTCCGCCGCCGGTCTGCGCTTTCCAGAGGAGTAACGTCGTAGCCTTGGCAGACGTATTGGCGCCGGCGCGCGCGCAGCTATTCGCCTTCGCTGTGCAGTCGCCGTCGGACACTGCGCTGGAGCCGCTTGATAGCGCCTCTGACTGGCGTTTGCCAGTGTGGTATAGGGAACCCAAGCTCAAGTTTGCGGCGCGACGACAGCGCCGCGCTGCGGCTCTGGAGAGAAGCTCTGACGCGACTGGGTGCAAGCGCAGCCGACTCAACCCGTTTGTCGGCAGCGGGAACACGCGCGCGCGCTGCGCAATCGGTGCGGGGAACTGGGGCGCCGTGCCGACAGCTTGGCACGCTGAACCGAGAGGCTTGCTGTGCGAAGCTGCATTTCCACGTTGGCAGAAGCGACCTAGCGGAAGCGCAAGCGAAGTCTGAAGTATTGCGGCGTCGTGGCCTGCCACAACAGTGCAGACAACACCAAGGCACGCGATTCACGGGTGAAACTGTATCGGTTCCCGGGCGTGTCGCACGAGAAATAAAGACGGCAAGCGTTGATAGCTGACAGCGCTGTCTCGCTTTCTATTTCATCGCTTTCGTTCGTTTCCACTACCTGAATCGATACGTAACGCGGCGCAAGCACGCAGCGACTACAGTAATGATTACTCGCTGTCTTCTCGCTTTGTGAAAATCGAGTTACAGTTGTAGGTGGATCAACTTTGTGTTTTGATTCCCCGTGTTCATGAGACCTACCCGTCGTTGTTGAACGTTCACTCTCGCGTTATACCGTTAGCGTTGCGCCGTTGGTTGAATTCAAGCACATTGTCAGAAGTTCCGCGCCTGCAATTCACGCGTCGGGAAGGCTGCTTTATAACGCCGGAGCGGACGTCTGAATTTTTAGCGAGCTTTGACATCGTTCTTAAAGGGACACTAAAAAGCAAAACGATTTTTCTCGCATTAGGAAAGTAGTCTTCCACGATACCAAAAACACCACGCTTTCTGCGCGAAGACGCTTAATAAGCGAGAAAACGCGCAAAAAACATGGCTGATCCCTCTGTCATAGGAATCGGTATAACACGAAGGTGACACGTGTCTTCACAGAAGTACTGCTTATTGTGTAGTGATATATGAGAGCTTTTATAATGCCTATTCGTGTTTGGCAGCTATAGCACCGTTTGACGTGGATGCACCCATGTTGACAGCATGTCTATATCGCGACGACTAACGCCCATGATCATGATTAAACCGTTGCGCACGGTAGCTGAAGGTGTGAACATATATTTGGACACAGCGAATCGTGAATCCCGCGTAAGGATGATATCAACAAGCTCATAATCAACATTGGTACCCGGTATGCACTTCTTCAAAGCGTCGTCAATTAAGGAGAGAAACGGCACGGTGTGCGCTTTCTAGTAAAGGGTAGCCGACGCCTGTGCTCATGCATACATAACACACACTGCGCTTCAGCAACACGGGAGGTAGAGGTTCGTAGCCTGAGCCGCAAACGCGCGCGTCCCGCTGGCCTCTGTCTCGCAGGCGCTGCTCTCGCTCCACCAAGGCACGACATTCGCCCGTCGAACTCGCGTCCTTTCTGCAACGCATATTGCAGCAGTTTTGTTAGTCGGTGCTCTCGCAATTAAAGCAGTCGGCGGCGGAGAAATCCCGTTGGTGGACGTGGGAGCTGCACTACTCCGATGAGCCGACGCACGCTAACACGAAGCCAAAGGCAAAGAACCTAACTGCGTCAAGGGTGCCTCGGCGACGCCAGCGCGGCCAGCCTACCGCTCTGGTATCGAGACGCTTTAACCATGACCTCCGATACCGCGTGCAATCTCGGAGTAAGCGCTAGTAAGTGTCGAGCGTGAAGCATTACTTCTTTTCACATCTCACAGACGGCGGCACCGCCCCGCTCCGCCCGCCGCGAAAGAGAATGTGTGAAAGATATAACGCGCGTTCGCGCCGTGTCTAGCATCTCCCGAGTTAGCTTAGTCGGTAGTGCGTCGGGCGCTTGCCGTCGCGGCCGCAACGTCGTGGGTTCGATTCCCGGCGGGGTATCTTTTTCTTGGTTTGTTTCTTTCTCACCCGTTGGCGTCTATTTTATCAACGTCATATCCGTGACGGATGTACTTGGTGGACCCCGGCATAAAACACTTTCGTGTTAAAAGAGAATACAGGTGGCGACGCCACCTTGGAATTTCCGCACCATTTGCCGTGACGTCACATATTTTTGACGGCGCCTGCTAGGGCCTACGTAGTTCCTAATCGGTTAAATCGAAGTACATTGTCCTCTGAGGGGGCCAGAGACTTGACATAACGAGTTTGTGGAAATTTCGTCGAGCCAGTGGCGCCAAAATACGTTAAATATTCTTTGAAGTCTTTTACGTCACGAATTAGAAATTTCGGCGCGAAATTTAAAAATGAAACTTTGAACTTGGTCTTCTCCTCTAATAATAAACCTATGGCGGTGAAATAAACTACACAAGAGTTCTCCGAGCACACTTTATCAATCTAAACCAATTCATCGTTTCTCTTTAGTGTCCCTTAAGTTTGCTTTGTTTTTTCACTTTATTAGGGTGATATATATTTAAGCCACTAAATATAACTGGCACTTAATACATGCTTTGCAATTGCAACCTTGAAGTAACCACCTTCTGACTCTGTGAGATTTTCTAGCCGCGTTCGCGCAGCAGGTTTTATACGCCTGTCAAGTCGATATCCTTATAAAAAAAGAGTGCAAGCATGACGCGAGAGCCCAAAAAACGAGGCAAGCAGTTCATCTTGCTTCACAGCGGTTAAAGCTCAGCTAGCTGCCTCGCGTCTTAATCGGCGGTTGATTCTCCAGCGGCACGGAGCACTTGACTCTAACCTTCTCAGGAAACAGTGTCATGGCCGTATAAATTCTTTGTTTCGCACGCCGCAAACGTTTGTTCGCGAAAGTACACCGCAGCTACTGCAAGTATGCCATATCAAAACAACAATCATATGATTCGTAGTCCACACCGCAGAACATCGATAGCGTGCACGGCTTCATTTCGGAGTACATGTGGACCATTACGCATCTTTAACATGACAGAATGAGACTTACCTCGACGTATACGTCCTACACGGTGTAATCGCGACTTGGGAAATGTATTTCGCTTTGAGTCGGGCGTCGTTGTCATCGATCGTCTGCTCTTCACCGTAAACGTGATTGACGAGTCTTTCTCCTTTTATCAAGAGACCCTTTTCATAAATACGCCACCTGACGGTGGGCTTTTCGTCAGTTTCGCTTCGCAAAGGAGCGTGGGATAGCCAGCGCCATCGTGAGGGCATGGAAAGCGAGCTATCAAATGCGTGAGTGCTGTGATGTTTGTGTTGGCGGCTAGTTCTCCGTGTCATCCGCTGAAATCTCACCGTTTGCGTGCTTGAACGAGCTCTTAGTACTCTCCGTTGGCCTTTCTGAGGTGCTTCCAATGCACAATGAGCAACATTTTGTACCCTTCAACGGGTTGGACGAGCAGTTTGGCTCGACTGCCGCGGTTGCGGGACCGTGACCACAGCCAATTCGCGTGCGCGCCCGGACTGGGAAAAAAAGGCTCGCCGAAGCTACAAACTTCTCACCGAAGGAAGGACGTCACTGTCGCGGAACTATGCGACCGCAACTGGTGAAAATCCTGTCTGCCGCAAGCCAGACCACGCAACTATTTTTCGGACGCCACGCGTTGGGTATATTTGTATGCAGTGGCGTAGCCATGGGGGCGGGGGGCACACCGGGCCCGTGCCCCCCCCCCCCCCCCACCCCCCGAATTTTTTTTTTGTCGTGGCACACAGAGCACAAAATGACACTCGACCACATCTGCCTGCCCGGCCCCCACTTCAGATCAAGGTGGTGCCCCCGCCCCCCAAAAAAATTTCTGCCTACGCCCCTGTTTGTATGTACTAAACACGTTGACATGTGGCTTACGATATGCGAGTACTGTCGCTACTAAATGAACGGTACGCAACTTCATTTTTATTTTTCTGGCTGGCCTTACGAACCCTCACAGTATTTATGCACAAACAATCTATCGCAATTCACCGCATGCAGGCACTCAGGAGAATATTCATTCGTAAAAGCAAGGCTACACATGGCGCTGTGAAAGAAGCACGTCCGTTTCTGTAGCGCGTTTACAAAACGGCGCCCTTCCGCACGTCCGTTTGACATCACGTACGGAGAGAGAGCACGTGTGTTGTTCAGGTTTCACCGCGTACCTTAACCGCTGTTCTCGTCACGATATCCTCGATGGTGGCACATGGGAACGTAGCAAGTCTGCACCATTGCAGCACGCCGTCTCTACGAAAAACGTTGATGACACTTCACGATTCGGCGGTGCTGAAATGTCACGCACTGGCACGTTGCCGAAGCCTGCGTCGTCTGCTGCGGTGCCCTCACAATGGCGGCGGACTGTAGTTTGCGTGCGCGGCGCTAGGGGCGCCCTTTTTCAAAAAGCTGCAGTGGTGCAACTAAGGAAACGATGGAACATGTACTGATTGAATGTGGCGATATTCACCCAGGTATACGTGTGGGCACGAGTCTACAGGAAGCCTTGGGTTTTAGGCACAACAATGGAAAGCTGAACACGACCGCGATAGAAATAAGTAAGAGACGGTTGGAGTATTGGTGGCAGAAAAGTAGAGATAAAGTACAAAAATAAATAATGGGGAAAAATGAGGTAATTCTGCCTTAAGATGCAGAGAGATGGACCGTGAATTTATATTTTGTTGGTAGAATAACATGGATTTAATCGATGTAGATAAGGTATTAGGCCAACATGAAACAAGGAAGGTTTCTTTTTTCTTTTTTTTTCTTCGAGCCTGGTGGCAGACATGTCACCGCCCCGTTATAAAGGGGACGCTCATAGCATCCATCCATCCATCGGTCTAGTTCGCTTTGCGGAAGTGCCAGTCAAACTTGAAGATCCTTTTGACGCCGCACTGCAAGCGGTACATTGTGAGGCGCCGCAAGTGCACCGCGAGAGCTCTGCACGTGCACGGAAGCGAGCGGCAGCGCGTTGGTGAGAAGGGAAAACGCGCGTTGCTTGCACCCAGTTTGTATTTTTATGCCAGAGATGGCGCTGCCTGTCAAGAGCAACAGCGCCACTAAGTGTTGCTTGGGGAGCCTATAGCCATGGAGAAGGAGAGCACAAATGCTACTCAACGGCGCAGAAGAGCGGAGAAGCTTAACTCATCGAATCCCGAAGTAGTTGACTGGCAAAGTAAATATACATACGCGACATAATACGTATTAGAGCACTGCACGGGCCCGGGCCGGCCCGAAAGCCCGGCCCGCGGGCCGGGCCGGGCCGTCCGAAGCGTTTTCCGGCGGGCCCGGGCTGGGCTCGGGCTTGAAAGTGCGGGCCCGGGCCGGGCCCGGGCTTGAAGCCGCGGGCCTGGGCCGGGCCCAGGCTTGAGGCTGCGGGTTGGGCCGGACTCGGACGCGCTCATTAAAAGGCGTAAGTCGGGCCTTCGAGCACACGCGAATGTTATGCATTCCATAGGGTCTAAGGTATACTGTGCCAAGCTGAAGTGATATATATATATATATATATATATATGTCACGACTAAAAGCCGGCAGACTGACAGAGGACAACGAAGTGAGGAGCACGAGCAGCAACCACGGTCGCTCTCTGAGGAAGACGACGTTGAAGTGGCTGCTCTTTTGATCTGTCAATACAGACCTTGTTTTCCTTGTCGCACCGTGGTCCTGTGTCCTGTTCTTTCCGCGTTGCGACACTGGTGGAGGTGCTGGACTTCAACGCCTGATGCTCAACACTCCTCCCAGGAGCGGCACTGTCAGTCCAATCCCGGATACCGTTCCTGCAGTGGACACCCCTGTCCACCGCTACAGTCGCCGACTGCGTGGCCTAAGTCCCGAGGCAATCCCCCTGGAACTTCCCCAGCCAAGGACTCCGTCTGGAGAAATGGCAACCGCCGGCGCTTCACAGGTGACTGTTGAGCAGCCTCGGATTCCTGAGACCTTCCACGGTGAAGCTTATGAGGACGTCGAGGATTGGCTCGAGCAGTATGAGCGAGTCGCCAAGGCGAATCATTGGAACGTCGAGCAGAAGCTGTCGCGCGTCTACTTTGCCCTGGCAGACAGCGCTCGTACGTGGTACGAGAACCGGGAAGCCACATTGTCTTCCTGGGATGCATTTCAGCAGCAACTTCTCGGAACCTTTGCGAACAGCGACCGTCGCGATTCCGCTAAGCAACTCATCGAGTCGCGCATACAAAAGCCGAATGAGAGTGTCGCCATGTTTGCGGAGGATATGACCCGCCTGTTTCGCCGAGCTGACCCCGAGATGCCTGAAGCTAAGAAACTCCGCTATTTGATGAGAGGCGTCAAAGAACAGCTTTTTGCCGGACTCCTTCGCAACCCGCCAACAACCGTAGCGGAATTCATCAAGGAGGCTACAACCATCGAGCGAGCACTCCAGCAAAGGTGCCGCTACCACGACCGACCAAACAGCGCATCGATAAACGTCTCTGCTTTGACTGCCGGCAGCGAGTGTTCTCTGCGTGAGCTCATCCGCGAGGTCGTTCGTGAGGAGATCCGCAACCTCCTTGTGACTCCGCAAGAACCCGCCATGGCTTCTGTCGCAGAAGTTGTGCGGCAAGAAATCCGCCAGGCATTGTCGTTGCCCGAATCCCCATCACACCAGCGGTCTGTAAACTACGCATCTGCCGTCCGTCATTCTACTCCAGTGACGCACAACTCGTCACCACTGCCTTACTACAACATCACCACAGGACCTTACAACGAGTCATTGACCACAGCGTACAATCCGCCACCGCCCTTGACCCCAGCGTACAATCCGCCGCCGCCGACCCCACAGTCTAATGTGCCTAGGGAAGCATCGCCGCTCTACCCTTCGCCGACATCTGCAACTTGGTTGCCAAGGATGCCCACCAGTCGACCATTCGTCCGTAAGACGGACTTGTGGCGCACCGTCGACCGGCGTCCACTTTGCTTCCATTGCGGAGAAGCCGGCCATGTTTACCGCATCTGCCCGTATCGTGACCACAGATATGACACCTTCGCACCGACCTTCCCTCATACTCGTTTTGATAACCGACGTGACAGCAATGCATGCCCGCAAGCTCAGCCACTCGATACGCCGTATCGTCGATCCCGCTCACCGTCGCTTGCACCAAACTCACCGCACCACCGCAGTTACGCCGACGCGGTCCGGGGCAGATCGCCTAGCCCTCGTCGGGGAAACTAACAGCAGCGACCTTTGGGGGGAAGGTTGCCGCCCGTCGAGATGCTACAACACCCCCAACGTCTTCAGTACGACACAATACGACGGACGATACGACGTTGCCGCAAGCAAAGGAAATCGTAAGCGTCAACTTAGACGTTCGCATAGACGGACGCCCAGTAACAGCGCTGGTAGATACTGGTGCAGACTTCTCTATTATTAGCCGGAAGCTCGCCGACTGCCTAAAGAAAGTAAAAACTTTATGGACGGGCCCCAACATTAGAACCGCGGGGGGTCAATTGGTGACGCCAACAGGCAAATGTACCGCTCGAATTAATATCGGCAGTTCGGATTTTGTCGCTACTTTTGTCATTTTACCGGAATGCTGCAAAGATCTGATCTTGGGAATGGATTTCCTGCGTGAATACGGCGCCGTTATAAACATTCCTGACAGATCGGTTACGTTTTGGATGGCCCCTGGTCAGATTTTGGATTCGCCCTGTACAGATCAACGACGTAAACCTCTGCGCATCTTCGACGATGACGTCACCATCCCACCGCGGTCAAGCGCACTTGTGGCTGTGACATGTGACATGCCAAGCAACTCTGCCAACATTGCCGAGCAAATTCCGACGCTGCTATTCAGTCATGGATTGTCTATTGCGAGAGGCGTCGTGAACATAAACCGCGGACACACGCAAGTCCTTGTTACGAACTTCAGCTCCGAGCGCCGACATCTTACGAGAGGTATGGCAGTCGCGTACGTGGAAGAGCTCGCTGAGGTGACAGAGTGCTTGACTGTTCAGCAAGATGATTCAACTCACCCGCCGTCCGAACCTCTATCCGTTGATGTGGGCCCAAGTTTGCTGCCTGCGCAGAAGCAAAGCCTCCTCGAGCTAATTAACCAGTTTCAGGACTGTTTCTCTTCGACTTCCAGAGTTCATCAAACGCCGTTGACGAAACATCGAATTATAACGGACGACGCGACCAGACCCATACGGCAAAACCCGTACCGGGTAGCTCCGCGGGAACGAGAAGCCATTGAAAGTCAGGTGCGACAGATGCTTCAAGATGATGTTATTCAACCGTCGAAGAGCCCTTGGGCATCGCCGGTAGTATTAGTGAAGAAAAAGGACGGCACCTTACGATTCTGCGTGGATTACCGGAAGCTCAATCAGGTCACAAAAAAAGACGTTTACCCGCTACCACGTATTGACGATTCACTCGACCGACTACGGCATGCGCGTTATTTTTCGTCGATGGATTTACGTAGCGGATATTGGCAGATAGAAGTCGACGAAAGGGACAGGGAAAAAACAGCATTCGTGACACCTGATGGTCTTTATGAATTCAAAGTACTTCCATTCGGCTTGTGCTCAGCACCAGCAACATTTCAGCGTCTAATGGACACCGTGCTATCAGGCCTCAAGTGGCAGACGTGCTTAGTGTATTTGGACGACGTCATCGTATTCTCTGCGACATTTGAAGAACACATGAAGCGACTGCACGCAGTATTTCAAGCTATACGTTCTGCTGGACTAACGCTTAAGCCTGAAAAATGCCACTTTGGCTTCGAAGAGCTTCTGTTCCTGGGGCATCTTGTCAGCAGTGAAGGTGTGCGGCCTGACCCCGAAAAAATAGCTGCCGTTGCAAATTTTCCAGCACCAACTGACAAAAAGGCAGTCAGACGATTTTTAGGACTGTGCGCCTACTATCGACGCTTTATTGAGAATTTCTCACGCATTGCCTCGCCACTGACACGCCTCACCAGAGAAGACGTCGCATTCGTATGGGATGACGAGCAGCAAAAAGCGTTCAACGAGCTGCGGCAACGCCTCCAAAAGCCACTGGTCCTTGGACACTTTGACGAAGATGCCCCGACAATAGTTCACACCGACGCCAGCAACGTCGGCTTAGGAGCTGTACTCGTGCAGCAGCAAGATGGCGCTGAACGAGTAATCGCTTACGCTAGCAGAACCCTTTCCCGCACGGAAGAGAATTATTCCACCACAGAAAAAGAGTGTCTTGCGGTGGTGTGGGCGGTTGTAAAGTTCCGCCCATATTTGTACGGCCGTCCTTTTAATGTTGTCAGCGACCATCACTCCCTTTGTTGGCTGACGAATTTAAAAGACCCATCAGGACGATTAGCGCGCTGGAGCCACAAGCTTCAAGAATTCGACATGGCTATTGTCTACAGATCGGGGAAGCGACATTCAGATGCCGATTGCCTTTCTCGTGCTCCATACGAGCCTGCGAATGTAGAAGATGACGACGCAGCCTTTGTCGGAGTTGTAAACACGACTACAGTAGCACAACTGCAGCGAGACGATCCGGAACTGGAGCCCATAATTCGTTTTTTGGAGGGTCGCACTTCAGCTGTGCCGAAACTGTTTGCGAGAGGACTATCATTTGCTTGCGCAACGACGTCCTGTATAAAGTGAACTTTACGCCGAACGGAAACGACTACTTACTCGTCGTTCCAACATCTCTAAGCAACGAAGTATTATAGGCATGCCATGACGAACCAACATCCGGCCACTTGGGTTACACGCGAACGCTGTGCAGAGTGAGGCAGAAGTACTACTGGCCAAGACTGACGGCGACCGTTCAACAGTACGTTCGCACATGCCTTGATTGCCAACGCAGGAAAGTACCGCCCGTCAAACCAGCAGGCCTGCTCCATCCTATTGACGTCCCTGGTACTCCATTCGCTCAAGTCGGAATGGATCTCCTAGGCCCATTTCCAACCTCGTCGGCGGGTCGTGGATGGATTATAGTAGCCACAGACTACCTTACTCGCTACGCCGAAACCAAGGCTCTGGAGAGGGGCACTGCAAGTGAAGCAGCTCGATTTTTTGTAGAGAATGTGGTTCTGAGGCATGGCGCTCCATCAGTGGTAATAACTGACAGGGGAACTGCATTCACAGCCGAGCTATTGAGATAGTTTTAAGACTTAGTGGCACATCTCACCGGCGAACAACGGCGTATCATCCGCAAACGAATGGTCTGACGGAGCGCCTCAACAAGACACTTGCGGATATGCTTTGCATGTACGTCGATGTGGAGCATAAAAACTGGGACGAGATCTTGCCGTATGTCACGTTCGCATATAACACGGCTCACCAAGAAACAACACGAATGACACCGTTCCGCCTTCTCCACGGTCGTGAGGTGACAACTATGCTAGATGCTATGCTGCCACATGAGTGCGAAGGAGCCGAAACAGATGCTGATTACATCACCCAGCTTGCTGAAGAAGCCCGACAACTTGCGCGCATACGTATTCGTCGCCAGCAGGACTACGATTCAAGGCGATATAATCTTCGTCACCGACCAGTCTCATACACGCCGGGAGAGAAAGTTTGGGTCTGGACTCCAATTCGACGTCGTGGCCTATCAGAAAAGCTGTTAAGACGGTACTTCGGGCCGTATAAAGTTCTCCGACGTCTCACTGACGTCAACTATGAGGTTGTTCCCGATACTGCTCATGGCTCAAGGCGTAAAAGGCATGCACCAGAAGTCGTACACGTGGTTCGGATGAAGCCCTATTTGTCCGAATGAAATCATACGCTGCCAGTGCGTACAGACCACTGTGGTTATGAAGCATCGGGACGATGCTTTCTTGGAAGGGAGGCTGATGTTTTAACAAGACTGTTTGTTGGCCTAGTTGGTACTTGCTTAGTGACATCTTTTAGCCGCGAAAAAGCACAACACAAAGGAAAGAAACACACAACGACAGGACGGGCGGCCCGTCCTGTCGTTGTGTGTTTCTTTCCTTTGTGTTGTGCTTCTTCGCGGCTAAAAGATGTCACGAGGCTGATGTCACGACTAAAAGCCGGCAGACTGACAGAGGACAACGAAGTGAGGAGCACGAGCAGCAACCACGGTCGCTCTCTGAGGAAGACGACGTTGAAGTGGCTGCTCTTTTGATCTGTCAATACAGACCTTGTTTTCCTTGTCGCACCGTGGTCCTGTGTCCTGTTCTTTCCGCGTTGCGACAATATATATATATTAACAGCGCTAACAATGGGCCAGATCACGGTTGTTCCCATGGGAGGCATAAAGATTTCGGTCTTTTATTCGATGTTGACACATACGATACATTTCATTTACATTCCTTGGTATTACGTGCCAAAACCACGATATGATTACGAGGCACGCCGTAGTGGCACCGGATCAATTTCGACCACATCGAGTTCTCTAACGTGCACCTAAAGATAAGTATATACACGGGTGTTCTTGCATTTCGCCTCCACCAAATTGCCGCCGCCGTGGCCGCGGGAATCGCACCCGCGTGCTAGGACTTAACAGCGAAACAGCTTAACCGCTCAGCTACCACCGTGGGCAAAGCAACATTTCGATGCATGTACACACCGGAGTTTCCGTCCGATCGCCCGCTACAAAGCGCACGGCATCATTAATAATCATCATCAACAACTAATATCCTCTAGCGGGCCCGGGTCTGGCATGGTCATGAACAAGCGCGCCCTGGATCAGTTTAGTAATGAACGCCCGGGCAGGGCCCGGGCTTGGAACGACGGGCCCGGGCCGGGCTCGGGCTGGGTACGGTCAAGTACGCCCGGGCCGGGCTCGGGCTGGGTTCGGTCATGTACGCGCGGGCCCGGGCCGGGCCCGCGCTTGGAACCACGGGCCCGGGCTGGGCTCGGGCTTCATAAAGCGGGTCCGGGCCGGGCCCGGGCCGTAAAATCCGGCCCGTGCAGTGCTCTAATACGTATACCATGTGTGTGTCATTGGAGCAGCAGTAAGCATGATAATCAAGCTAATCTTAGACAAACAGGAAAGCTAAGAACAATTAGCTGAACCTTTGCTAACGCTACGTTAGCCGAGGTAAGCCACTGCAACGTTTTTTCTTTAAATCTGCGGCGCCTGGAGTTACCCCTCCGCGTCTCCTGCCGCGCCGGTGGCGTTCGACCCATCGTTTACTCGGCGTTCCACATCGTCAGTTGCTACAGAAATGGGCCACTTTTAAAGACGACAGTCTTTCTTGGGGAATGTAAACGCAGAAATTGGGCCTGTCTGTCTGTCTTTCTGTTTGTCTGTCACCCGATTCAGCCATCCGGCTGAAGTTTAAGCACTTTCCGAACGCCCAGCCACCTTGAACTGGTAGCGCCGTTCATACTTGTGAACACTGCCGATCAAGATTCATTTCTGGAGAGCAACCTCGTACATGGACGATATTCTGCGATGCAAAACCCGCTTTGCAAACCAATAATTGCGTCATGAGACAAAGTCCATACTATATTTTAGCCATAGAAATTATGGAGCTTCTTCAAGTTGCTTCAACAAATGGCCACCTCGTCACCTTCCAGTGGATTCCTGCCTATACTGCGGCATAATGGGGAATGAAGAGGCAGATGCCGAAGCTAAAAGAGCCTTGACCAGTGGCCCTGAAGTGCGCACTGCGTTTTCACGGCCAGACACGAACGCCCTGCTTCGGCACGTAATGCGTAACCTCACACTTGAGCACTGGACCAAACCGGAGCGACGACACCGGCTGTTACACAAATGGGACCCCGAAATGAGGTTCTGCATGCCTCGTAAATTAAAACGACACAACGCAAGTATGATTCACCGAATTCGTCTTGGTGTGGCCTTCACTAGACGTTATGCCCATACCATCGGCTGCAGTGGCACCGGTCCCAACTGTGATCACTGTCAAGTGCCAGAAACACTTGAGCACATATTTTGTACCTGCCCAGCATACGCACGCGAACGACAGAAACTGATTTCTTCTTCTGAAGGAGTGCCTAATAGGCCATTAACTGATGAGGTTGTGTTGGGCCCTTGGCCTGACGCCAACAATACAACTGTGGTCATAAGAGCGGTCGCAGCTTTCCTACAGGCCACTGGACAGGATGAGCGGCTATAGCACTGCGCCACCTTGACGGGACTGTACATACTCACCTCCTTTACTTACCATCGTCATCCATCACTCTTTTTTCGCCCCTTTCCCCACCCCCGGTGTAGAGTAGCAGGCTAGAGCATACTATCGCTCAGGCCGACCTCTCTGCCTTTCTATAAATAAACCACTCTCTCTCTCTCTCTCTCTCAAAAACAAATGTTACGCATATCTGAGGCGCAACAGCAATACGTACGTATTAGGTGGTGTGTTCCTTTACTAAAAAATACATAGATACGTAATTCTAAAGACCGTAGTGTTTCTTAGGCTGCGCGGAAAATGCTAGTGTTTTTTGGGCTGCGTTGCAAATGCGACGCTATGAGCCAGATGCGGCGATTCAACATATAGGAGGAGGACTCATGTAGTACGGCCGGCAGAAGACTATCGTCTTTAGACGACATTTACAGCGAAGCACGCAGATACGCGACCAGTCTGAAGGAAAATGTGGGAGTGTTGCTTTAAAGCGCGCCCTTCGGGCAATCTCGTGGGTGATACTACACATACTGAAGCACCTCCGAGCTCTGCGTGTCGTTAGCGTTAAATAGTGTATATAAACAGCTCGCGTTGTTATGCTAAGCAGCTGGTGGCGCGCTTCGGAAACCTTTTTCTTCTGATTTGCTTTTCTTTGTGGCTTTTATTTATATATACGTACATACATATACATATTCGGGACATGACGGCGACAGCAGAAACCAGCCCAGAGTGTCTATATTAGATGCGAAGTATCTTAAGGCGGAGCTCAATCCGGTGGTGGTGGTGGTGTGCGGCGTGACCACCCATACTGCGCATGCGCATACCCTCTCCACACACCTCCTCTCCACTCCCCCTCACCATTCCCCATGTCCCCTACCCCTCTCCCTTCCCCTCTCCACTTTCCCTCTCCCCTCCCCCTTTCCACTCTTCCTCTGAAACGCGGGCTAGACATGCCGAAATTCTCTCCTGCGCAACGCCGCGATGAGCACGAGCGCATGCGCGTCCCCTCCCCTTCTCTCTCCTCTCCTACGCTGCTCCCCTCTCGCCCGCCTGTCGACCGCGTTCCCCGCTCGCCCTGTGAGAATTAACGGCCAGGCTAGATGGAAGATACGACGCGCGTAGCGTCCCTCTTCGCGTTCCACGACGCGAGGTCGGTAGCATGCCCAACGAACGCCAACGGAATGCGATCGTGCAAGTGCTCCGGCTTCGCATCGCCTCATGGTCCCCTTTAGCGGGAGATGGTGTAATTTAATTGCTATCGCAATAAAAATTCCGCAGATCCCGCGTACCGTGGGAATCGATGTTATGCGAAAAATGCGCCAGGAAGCTGACTTTGGCGTAATTTTGTAGCGTTAGCTACCCTGGCCGAGGCAGAGCAGTTTCGTGTGGTAATCTCAGAGCCGTGCTGCGCATGCGCGAGGAGCAGTGACGTCACACGGCGCACAGCTGACGCACCGGAGCCGCCGCCACCGCGCGCGTCTCGCTGGTCTGCGCATGCGCATTTGAGCGCACTCGGCGTCCCTTCTTTGCGAAGAGACGCAGACCCAGTGCAGTTTGGGTAACGTCGCCGGCACGGGATGCAGCATGCCGCATCTCGCGCCGGCTGCAGGCGGGGCGCGCTGACGGACGCCAGACGCGTCGGTCGTGCCGCGCGTCGGACTATCCGTCTCGTGCGCTGCTGCTTTTAGCTGTACAAGTGGCGCCACCAATGGCGAACGGTGGCGAAAACTGGATGCGCGCGGCTCATAGAAGCCTTGGACAAAGCGCTCGTTACTCGCCGTTTTTCCATTAATTTTTCGTTCTGGTTTGATATTTGCACTGTCGACGCTGCTCCACTAAACAACCATGCCGTTTGTCACGTCGATTGTTCTATATTATTTGTTTTAAAATGAGAGGCCCGTTTTTTTGTGCGTGCGCGCGATGCACTTCGTACGCTTCTTACGTGCATGCGTTTCTGTTGTTTGCGTGATCTGTTAACACAGATGAAATAAAAATTACACAATCTCCCACTAAAGGGAACAATGTGGGGATACAGCGCATGGGTCGTCTTAAAGTTCCGTTCATCACGGGCACCTTGCCCGATGTTAACGCGTCCTTGCAAGTGGAGCCCACCATGAATTCACTGTAGTTGCTGTTGCTGTTCGCTATCACGTGATTGCTGAGAGAGTGTAAGGGAGAGAGGCCACAGCGTCTTGGCCTGCCCCTTACACAGGAGAACTTTCTGTGTTCGCCTGTGCACAGCTATGCAATGTATTCCTTGTCGCAAGTTATTTACGTGTTTAAGGTACTAAACTGCTTGTGAGATAAACATCAGGATGTGCATAGAGCCGACGAGGGTGGCGATGCGGGCTTGTTGGTTGGTCATACTTGAATGAGTTGAGCGCATACGAGGACACGGACAGAAGGAAAAGACGTACACACACTGGCGCCAAGTGCAAGCGCCAGTGTGTGTACGTCTCTTCCTTCTGTCCGTGTCCTCGTATGCGCTCAACTCATTCAAGTGTGCATAGAGCATTCGCCACTTTCGTGTGGGGGTATCAATGGGAACCAACGCGCAGGGGTAATTTGTTCGTCACTTCAGTATCTGCTGGGATAATGTATTTGTTTGTGCACTAACTTATACGTCGGTCTGTAGTAGGCGCGTTGCTTATAAATGTACCGTGTTTGTAATCAGCCAAGCGATTTTAAAAATACCGCTTTATTGTTAAATTCGAGGCTCTGACTTACTAATGTTTGAAGTTTGAAAAACAGTACGTAGACGAAAGCGTGCTCTATTTTCAGAAAAAGACGTAATTCCATTCCCATTCCATTCCGTGCAAAGGCGCTTAATTTCATTCCCATTCTTATTCCATTCCGGTATCGCGAAAATGTGGAATGATTCCGGAGTCATTCCAATTCTGGAGTGGCAACTCCTCAACACTGGTGGGAAGCATTAAACCACACACTCTTTGCGCGATTAGCATTGTGTGACGACTAGTTGTTATTTACTCGCCTGCCACGCTATATTGCATATGTTTCCTTGCCCGACATGACGCCTGTTTAGAGTGAGGAGTGTGTAAGGAGTGTGCAGGTGAGGAGTGTGTAAGCGACACTTCCATTGCGCTGTACAGTGCTGAAATTCAATTTCTTTCGCGCTTGTTTGAATTTTCTTTTCTTTTTATCGCACCTTCTTTGGCTGTTGGTTGTTCTGACGGTGTGCCTGCGCAGCTTGTTGATGTATAAGGGTGTGTATCCGCCTTCAATAAAATCAGTTGTTAGTGTGCGCCTGTGCTCATCTGTTACTTGCTGTGTGTCCTGTCTAGTTGCGCTACTTACGATGGTTTCTATGTGCATAGAGTATTTTTGCGAAGAGCCGACTGCTACGCAGAGGGCGCGGGTTAAAATCCCATTCCGATCCTAGAAATTTTTTTCATGTCATTTTTAACACGAAAGTTTTATGCCGGGGTCCACCACGGCTCCACTGACGTATTTCCGTCACGGATATGACGTAAAATATACACTAACAGCTAGATGGCAAACAAAAAAATAGAAGAAAAAGTTCCGTAGCTGGGAGTCGAACCCACGACCCCTCGCTCCGCAAAGCGCGGCGCTAACCACCCGGCCACAGAGCGTACGTTCTCCAGCGTACTAACGACAAGCTATTTATATACACCATTTACCGTTCGCGGTACTCGGAGCTCCGTGGCTTCAGCGTGTTATTGTTATCACTAGCGAGATGCGCGAAGAGCGCGCTTCTACAGGGGGTGCCTCTCGTGCGCGCGTTTACCTCGTGATGGTGGCGGTTTGTACCTCTTGTCCTTTCCCCGCAAGTTTCCGCTGACGTTAAAGGAGAGCGCGACGGTCACTTCGCTCGCTACAGCGACCGCGTTTCCGAAAGGAGCGCGCTGCTCACACGCAAAGAAGTAACAATTGTGACAGTTGTTAGTTCGCGCTCGTCCAGTGTGTTCTTTTCGTGCGTCCTTTCTGCTTTAGAGCGCGCTGCAATTTCTAGCTGCTTGCCGTTCTTCGCGTGACATTACAATTTGCTGCTATAGTATTCAATACTTTGCCCTTGTGGCGAAACCATGCACAATAAACGCTCAACTACCCCTGTGAAGACATGTTTCACTTTCGTGTTACACCGATTCCTGTGAAAGGGGGGTCAGCCATGTTTTTTTTTCTTACTTGTGGGAACCACGCCCACCAGCTTGGCAAGAGAACGTTACGTGCTGCGCCGAGGCGGTGCGCGTGGCCCCCGCCGCGCGGCTTAAAAAGGGACAGCCTGCGCACTGCCGAGGGGAGTGAGGCCGGAACCGCCGAAGAGAGCAGTTCGATGCGTGAGCCCCGAAAATAAATGCTTTTTCTGTTGTTCCTTGAGACCTCTGTCATCCTTGCCATAACTCCGGACGGGTTGCAGCAAGCCAAGAACCCACAGATGGCGCCCAACGTGGGGCCCGAACCCATGACCCTGAGATTAAGAGTCTCATGCTCTACCGACTGAGCTAGCCGGGCGCAGTATACCTTTTAAGTATACCCGCCCCTACCCACGAGCCTGCCGGACCTGTGGAATCGTGCGGCCACTCGACAACGTCGCCGCGTGGACCGTACTATGGGGGCAAACCTCCGTGGTTTGGGTATCCCGGCTGCCCACGGAGGACCAGCCTGAGGTCCCCCGATCTCTTCACGGCAGAGACGTCCCAGAACCTTTTCGTGGACTGACCCTGGATATGGACCGCCACCCGAACGAACCCGGCGCGTCATACACGGAGGAGGAGCGGCGCCTTCTTTGCGCCCTGTGCGGGGTACCGGAAGTACACCGCAGCACTCATCGCGCCAGTCCGCTACATGCGGAACGCGCGGCAGCCGAACGGGCACGGCAGCACGTCCCAAATGACGAGGAGGCACAGGCACTCCTCGTACTACGCAGCCTTCGGCCCGACCTTCTGGCGCGCCCGCAAGCCATATGGGAGGACGTCATATTAGACATAGACATCAACGGCGTGTGACGTCCCCTCCGTTTTTTTTTAGGGGGGGACGTGTGGGAACCACGCCCACCAGCTTGGCGAGAGAACGCCACGTGCTGCGCAGAGGCGGTGCGCGTGGCTCCCGCCGCGCGGCTTAAAAAGGGACAGCCTGCGCACTGCCGAGGGGAGTGAGGCCGGAACCGCCGAAGAGAGCAGTTCGATGCGTGAGCCCCGAAAATAAATGTTTTTTCTCTGTTGTTCCTTGAGACCTCTGTCATCCTTGCCATAACTCCGGATGGGTTGCAGCAAGCAAGAACCCACATACTTCACGCGATAGCGGTCACGGACACCGGCGGCGGCGGCGGACAAATATGGCGCCAAAATCAGCTGTTGCGATCTCATAACAACTTTCGCTGTTACAAACTTCAGCGCCGACAATGCCCTCTCCACTTTGGCCTGCGTGACAGGCGCGCAAGAGTCCACTTGCGTTAATATAAACATCTCTGGTTGACACTGTTTTCGTTTTTCGCACAATTTCAACATATCTTTGCTTTGGAATACCTGCCTTAGGTACGCGCTAATACTGTACCCTGAGATATGCTCACATTGCGTGAGCTCAGTTGTCACGCAGCTCCTGTGGCAGGCCTATGTAACTTCCCAACTGCCCCCCCCCCCCCCCAATCTGTGGTCCCATACAACTTCAGAAGGCAGCAGAGGCCCTGCCCCAGCAGAGGCCCTGCCTGAGGCGTGACTGCTGATTGCCTCCACTGCTAAAGAAATAGTCCCCCTCATGAGTCAGATGGCAGATGCACCAGCGATCCTCTTAGGCAAGGGGTGGTTAGCATGTTTGTACAATGAAAGCAGGCGTTATGGTGTGATACATGTTTACACAACATGCAGAAATTCGGAATTACATGTCAAGGCAGCAGCATGGTGGGGCCGGTCGTTCTAGTCTCTGGCAGCACGAGGAAAAGATGAGGCTTGAAGTCTTACGGTTCGTGTTCGAGGACAGGTAATTTGCAGTTGATGTCTGGTGTGCTGTGACATGCATGAAGATGATGACATGATGTGAGGTGGGCAATTTTGTAAGCTGTAAAAGAAGGGTGGACGCTTGGGCTAGTTAGTATGTCATGATGATAGCTGCAGTGTAGCGTGAATTCAGGACAAGGACGCTCCTCTTTGTGTGCCTTTTGTCGTTTCCTTGAGTTCGCGTTTTAGCTATATCATCCTGTAAAGAAATTGTGAGAGAGTGTCAACACCATGACGAAAAGCAAGATGACAAGCTAGATTCTTCCTTTAAGAAAGAAATTATGTCAGCCAAAGTGCACGAGCGTTGGCTCAGGCTCATATTCAACCACCTTTGAGGAGGAAATCCCGCAGAGTACTAAATTATGTTCGTTAATGCATTAAGCTGGGCTAGTTGGTATTGATTGTATGCTTCCATATTGCTAGCGAACACGCACAAAGGACGACATAGAAAGAGACAGGACAACCGCAAGTCTAGCGGTTGTCCTGTGTCTTTCTATGTCGTCCTTTGTGCATGTTCGCTAGCAATATGGAAGCATAAATTAAGTTGCATGCAAAATAGGAATGTTAGCTCCACCTTACCTCTGCACGCCAGATTCCTACGAAGAGTATTAGCCTACCAACAAAAATAATATTAGATGCTGATAGTCGCATGCATGACATTCCAGCACAAAGAAGGGTGCCTTTAAAATGCACATATGATTTTTTGTTCCGCATGTGTGTCTCCTGACGAGTAGCTGGAGAGTCTCAGTGCTGCACGCTTGGCCCACTTCTACTTCTATTTGCTTTGCACGACAGTGCTTAATATATGAAATCAATGTCTTACAATAACCCAATTCTGAAAGCTGGCTTGCCACATGTATTGAACTGAAAGTAAAAGATGTGCTTTAATTGTATTGTGCTTCACAGCAGGAGAAGGTTCATTGTCATTTAAAATATGGCAGACACTGTATCTTGTCGCAGCTAGATTCATTGTTGTCCTCTCCGTGAAGAGGTCCCCACTGTACCTAAAAAGCACCCATACTTTTAAGGCCTTACATACTGGGTGCCTTGTCTGGAATTACATTCTTGGTATGGCAAAGGTGCTAAGAAAGCATGCGTTCCTGGAAAACTACCACAAAGTGGCTCGTAACAAGCCTACCTTCAATGTGTCTTATTCCATTAGTATTTGTTTATCATGCTACGCGAACTACTGACGCACCTATGCTCTTGCCTTCTTGCTGAACGAGCTCGTAAAAAGAATAAATTTTGTGATTCGTTCACATTATGTACGAAATAAGTTGGTTTCCTCGATCTCATACCTGTCGGCTTCAAAATAGAATGTGACATTCTTGTGTGCCCTAAAATAAACTACTATTCATGCCTTTATTTCCTCTATGGTTTTGTTGATGCCAGGGGTGCATACGTAGTCTCTGTACAGTTCTAGCCATGTTTTATGAAACAGCACAGAAAAACAAACTTTCTTCTGTACGGTAAAAGTACAATGAAACAAACCCTGGAGGTAGTATGGCCTAGGTGACAAATTGCCAGTGGGAATTTTTCTACGTTGAACAGAATCATGTCGTTGCATCAACAGAGAAACAGATAAAAACCAGCATCAATGTGAGAAGCAATACTTGTTGCACCTGGGTATTTGGATCCATCCTACCGCTGCAACCAGTTGTTGCGACCTGGGTATTTGGATCCGTCCCTTCTCGGCAAGCAGGTTGTTGCTACGATAGGGCAGCGTCGTACCTGGACTCCGTTTGGTAGCGTAGTCGAGTCTCCGGGTTGAGGAACTGATGCTAGCAAGATGGGAAAACAATAACAAGTTTACTGGCACATTTCGTACACTCAATTACATCAAGACAAGGTCAGAGTTCAGCGACGAGCGAATTGGATGAGCCTGTTACCGAGGGCTCAGAGCCCCATTTCTCACTCAGCACCGTCGTTTTAACCCCTCCGGCTGGCTCCTCCTTCTTGATGACCACCAATCACACACACGACCCCACCCACCATGGCACAGTCCATTTCACTGTCGCTGAGGGGTCGTTGCACTCTTGAAACAGCAAGGGTCAGGTGGTCAACGGCACGCTTGTGGGGGAAGCAAGGCGACAGGTTCCTCGGGCTCGTTCCTCGTACTCTTCTTTTCCCCGAAGGGCAGAACGTGCTTGCTCCTCCGATTCTTCCCCGAAGGCAGAACGTGCTTGTTCCTCCGATTCTTCCCCGAAGGCAGAAAAGGGGCTGCGGCGACTCCTGTCCAAAGATACAGGTCATGTCGTTTCGGCAGCATACCAAGTCAAGCCCAGGTGGCCCATTGTCTCCGGCTTTGCCATCCCGGGAACGCCATTTCCAGGAAAGATGCAGGTGTTCTAGCAGTGTGAGAACGCCTCGCCCGCCGATTCTGATGGCCAGCGCGTCGGCACCGACTGCCAGTCATAACAATACTGCATTTATGCCCTGCTGAGTATAATTATTTCCTATTGTTATGACTAATCCCTCCAATCATTTTTAGGATGTGTCTATGCCAAGCATCTTCTGATACACAATAGGGCCAAAACATCCTGCATCTTTGGCTTCAGTCAAGCTCTATCTTTTTTGCAGCTCCGCCTGCTTTACAAAAAAAATATACAGAATCCTGCTTAAGGATGGGGCTGTACTGCCTTTACATGGACTGAATTAAGCCGTGCAGTTTGTTTATGAGGAAGACAAAATGGGGTGAAAATGACATACACATGTTGTGTCTGTTGCCTTCTCTCTATCTCTATTTCATCAATAGTGCTGTTTGATTTCCTCCTAAAAATGGTGTATTCAGTAGTACACCTGCAGCGTGTGCTATAAAGCACATTCCAGACAAGTGTTCCTCGCAAGCTGTGGGAGTCTTTCATTTCAGTCAAGTATAGGAGCAGAAGCTCTACATCTGATAAGTATGGTTTCTATAATTGAAAGAAAACTTCAGATACCACTCTTGCCTTGCCAGAAAGTTAAATGCATGCCAGCACTTCTAAAACTGAAAAGAAAGGACAAAAGCTTCAGAACAATAGCTATTTGGTAAAATACCTTAAATACATTTCTGAGAGAAACGGATTTGCAGGAACTGCAAAATTAGTATTGTTTATTAGTACTGCAGATGATTTTCAATTTGCAGTGCGGTCACATGTCTACATAAAACTGTGCACGTCAGTAAATCTTCACTGCACAACAAAAGTTGATGCAGTGAAGCCGGCAAAATTCTGTGTAAATGTTGCTTGCGGCTGCAGAAGCTACTCACAGCACACCTTGAGTACGTTCTTTACATCTAGACAGATCTTACGCAAGACATAGATTACACACTGCGAATTAAACAAGTAATGCAAAGTATTTAACTTTGCTACAAGGCACACCAGCATTGATTCACTGCATAATTACTTATGTTACTGTAAAGGCCACTTGACGATTAAACGTCACTACAATTATAATTTATAATAGTGTAGTTCATTGCAGGTTTTCATTGCTGTTTTCACTTGGGTGTGTAGAGAAGGCGCAAGCGATTGAGTTATCGGAAGCGAAAAATTCAGACAGAGACAGTAATATTGAGAGCTTAGATAACCAAATGAATAGCAGTTCTGAATGCCTGATGAGTAACATACAGTTATCAGGCGTCCCACTGGATTTTACTATGACTAGAGACAACACATGCAAGGTTTCATCATAGTCAGCCTACTTTATGTCCCGTGCAGAGCTTCTTTCATTTAGCTCCACTTAGCTGCGAGAGCCATTTTATACCTCCAAATTTCTTAATTACATGTCATACCATCCAACCTTCCGACATCTTCTGTTATTTATGTTTCCGATCTCTTAATATCCAGTCCGTCGCTCTGACTGATCGTCAATTATCCGTCATCCACATTACGTGACTTGCCCATATCCACTTCTTTTTCTCTGAATTTCAGCTAGAATGTCGGCTGCTGCCCCTGTTTGTCCTCCAGAGCCCACTCTGCTCTCTTGCTAGATATGTTATTGTTACACCTCTCATCTTCCGTTCCATTACACACTGCGTGGTTCGTAACTTCTTTTTGAGTTTCGTCGCTATCTTCCAAATAAGCTTGCATAAAATCCTCTTGTCCCCGGCCGTGACAACGCCATTCTTAGTATACTTTACTGCACACCAAAAATACTTCACCTCAACACATTTTGTGTGATTCACCGCATAGCATTTCATTCTCCAGTGAAGCTCAGAAACTTGTCAAGAGATCTATTGGGGCTATGCTACAGAAAAGCATTTATATTAAGCATGTGGATTTGGGCAACACAATAACGCAATATATGTCACTTCACAAAAAGTTAAGGGTAGAGCAGGTAGCAACAGTTATGACGGCGAGTCAAAACAAATATGCGAGCATGCAGCATTTATCCAGCAGGGTTGACGAAATCTGTTCATTGGTTTATTATTTGAAGCATAAAGCCGCGCAAGCCCCTATGTGCGTGATTTCATACGGCATACAGTGACTGGCATTTAAACTTTCATATGATTTAAATATGCAATGGAGATTTCGAATGCGGTGCAGCCGCAATATGGTTTGATGCCAGAAGGGTTGAATTGAAGTCTTCAGTCGTAAAAGCAATTTCTGTAGAATTGGGAAAACAAGTGTGATCACGATAATTTTGCACTTATGATCTCAGGTACATTAGATATGGAGAGGCTATATGCGTAGCAAAATCGCTTTAGGAAACATTAAACATTATCTGAATCTGGATTTATAAAAGGCAAGAATGCTGCTTACATACTGGAAAAAGGTTTGTCTTGAGTTATTTAAATTAGGCAAAAATTCTTCAATATGCCAATGGTGGCTCTCACTCAAGATCAGGGATCCAAGAATACAGAAGTTTCCAGGATCATATATTTATATGTTGTTAGATTGGTTTTGGCTTAAATACTTTATTTGTTGTTGATATATAGAAAACAATGGGTATTATAATACTTTTCAAAATTTATATACAAAACAAACATTCGGGGTAGGTCTGACCCTGAATGCTTCGTAATAACCCCAACAAATTCTGGCAGATAACACACCCTAACTCATCCCTTGGCATCAGAATTTCTAAGGATTGTGAAGTTTTATCCGACCTAGACTGTGCCAATATTGTGGGCATTCATTAGACACATCTACCCTCCTCGTACATGGTCATCATCATGGGTGTTCGTCGTCTTCATCTGTAATGGGAACTCGGCTTGATTGTGATCTGTGCCTCGGGTGTGGTCGCTTCACCGTGCCTTCGGGGCCTAATAAAGGTCGCACTAACCGTTGCATCACAAGTGGTGGAGGCTGCTCATCGATTTTCCTGCCTCTCCCAACCTGCTCTATCTCCTGGAGCTCCGCTCAGGTCGCTGTCTGTACCAGGTGTCCGTTAACATGCCTCAGGACGAGCCAACCGGCGCACCTGCATCTACCTCCACAGCCCCGACTACCGCGGCCTATCCACCCTGGATTATCAGTGGCCACCAGCGTGACCCCCCCATGTTCACCGGACTTCGAGGTGAAGATGTGGAGGATTGGTTGGACCACTACGACCGAGTGAGTTCAACAAACAACTGGGATGATCCGGCCAAGCTTCGCCGTGTATCTTTCTACCTCACGGACATCGTGAAAACGTGGTATTTCAATCACGAAATTGATTTCACGGACTGGACCCATTTCAAGCAACAGCTTCGCCAAATTTTCGGTACTCTGGCAGTTCGTTC
The DNA here is from genome assembly GCF_013339695.2 of Rhipicephalus sanguineus. Classification (NCBI taxonomy): domain Eukaryota; kingdom Metazoa; phylum Arthropoda; class Arachnida; order Ixodida; family Ixodidae; genus Rhipicephalus; species Rhipicephalus sanguineus. The sequence continues at coordinate 22,693,268 of NC_051186.1, read as the reverse complement.
TGCCCTCGCAAAGACCTTGGACGCTCGCAAGCAACAACTTGGCGAATCCTACACCTCATACATTGAGGATGTGCCTGCTCTTTGCCGCCGTTTCAACACCTCCATGACCGCATCGGAGAGGGTTCGCTATCTACTGAAAGGCATCGGCACTATCGCCTTCAATGCGTTGGCCATACAGAACCCGACCAAAGTCGCCGACGTTGTTGCCACATGCCAACGCCTAGAGGAACTCGAGTCCCAGTGGTTGCCGCCGGACAACCCTGACAACACCGCCACCGCCGATCCCTCGTTGCGTGCTATGATCCGCGCGATTATACGGGAAGAGCAGCAATCTCTAGGCCTATCAGCGACCCCGAGTCCACCTCACGCCTCCAGCACTCTTTTGCGCGATGTGATCAAGGAGGAATTGGCGTCCATGGCCGCTCCAGCGTATGTAGACACTCTGACCCCTCGACTCCAGCCAACGTACGCACAATTCGTCGCTGGTTCACCAGGCGTCGTGCAATCGATGTCTGCACACTCGACGCCGGTCAACCTGGCTTCGATGACACCGAGTGCCCCTAGCCAGCCCTTTAACCCAGCATGGCGATCGCCTCGTCCGGTGTGTGCTATTACTGCGGGTATCGTGGCCACATTGCACGCTTTTGTCGTAAGCGTCAGCAGGACGAGCGCCATGGATTCGACACCTACGAACGGGATGATGGTGCCACCGGGGCCACGTTTCAATGCCGTCCTTACGTTCCGCCGCCACATCGCTCTCCATCCCCAAGTGCAACATCCGAGACGGCACCAACTTACCGCCCCACTAGACGCCGCTCACCGTCGCCCTTTCACCGCTCTACGTCACCACTGCGACCTGTTTCGCAGTTTACGGACCATCACCCGGAAAACTAACCTATGCAGCTTTTGGAGGAAAAGCTGCATTGAACGACAACACAGAAATTCCTCCAGTGCGTCCATATAATATGGTATCTGTCTCAGTAGAAGGTTTATACGTGGACGCTTTGATAGACACTGGTGCTTGTTTATCGGTTATTGATCGCTCTTTGTGTTCCCGTCTCCGGAAAGTCACGACCCCTTATGATAGACCTACACTGTTCGCTGCTCAAGGGGACGCCATTCGACCTTCCGCCATGTGCACTGCTCGTGTTTTCATTGATGGACTTCTCCATTACGTACAGTTCGCCGTGCTGAGTTCGTGTGCCCACCAGCTTATATTAGGGTAGGATTTTCTGTCTACGGCAAACGCTTCCATCTGCTGTCGAGAACGTGTTCTTCACATGACGAAAACCGACTATGCCCTTTCCGTGGATGACAAGCCACTTCGTTTGCTCGCTGTGGTGGATACTGAGATACCACCTGGTCATCAACGAATAGTTACCATCGCCTCTGACGGGAACGATTATGGTGACGTGCTTGTCCTGCCATCTGCACGCTGTCTCGCAAGAGGGATAGCCTTTGCTTCAGGGCTAGTGCGGTTCCACGATGGCTGCGGACTTCTCTACGCTACAAACCAGACGTCCGAGAAAATTCTCATCCCTAAAGGCACCACAATGGCTTGCGTCACGGAATCCCAGCCTCTCTCTGTTGTTCCGCTCGTGCCGGCGTCCTCTGACCCTCCTTCTGTTGAACGTTCCCCGGGCATGTCTGCTCTCGCTGCGACTATCAGTCCCGACCTGACATCATCGCAGTCAGATGAGTTGCTTGCCTTGCTACAAAAGCATGCAACATCGTTTGATGCCCATTCCTCCTCTTTGGGACAAACGTCCATTATCACGCATCGGATCGAGACGGATGGCACTTCTATCGTACGCCTTCGACCATATCGCGTTTCTTCATCCGAGCGGAAGGTCATTGAAGAAAATGTCGCCGATATGTTGCAACGGAACATCATACGTCCCTCCGCGAGTCCTTGGTCATCTCCCGTTGTTTTAGTACGAAAAAATGACGGCTCGGTGCGAATTTGCGTAGACTACCGGGCCCTTAATAACATCACCCGCAAGGATGTCTATCCCATGCCGCGCATAGACGTTGCCTTGGATTCGCTACAGGGTGCCGAGTATTTCTCAAGTCTAGACCTGCGTTCCGGCTATTGGCAGATACCCATGCACGAGGACGACAAAGACAGCGTTTTCAACACCAGATGGCCTCTACGAATTCAACGTCATGCCATTCAGCCTTTGCAATGCTCCAGCAACATTCGAGCGCATGATTGACACCGTTTTGCAAGGCCTGCAATGGAAAACTTGCTTGTGCTATTTGGACGACATCGTTATTTTCTCGTCAACATTCTATCAGCACTTGCAACGTCTGGACGAAGTTCTCACGTGTCTTGCCAACGCCGGCCTTCAGCTGAACACCAAGAAGTGCCGTTTTGCGAGCAAGACAATTAAAACCTTAGGTCACATCGTAAGCAAGGACGGCATTCGTCCTGATCCAGACAAGGTTTCCGCTGTCCAGCACTTCCCGCGTCCTGAAAAAGCCAAAGATTTGCGCAGTTTCCTCGGCCTCGCTTCCTATTTTTGACGATTCATTCGAGACTTCGCCTCAATCGCTTCGCCTTTGCACAAGTTGCTTGGCTCCGGCATTCCCTTTGTGTGGTCTCCTGAATGTGAATCGGCGTTTGTCCATCTGAAGTGCGCCCTCACGTCCGAACCAGTCCTTTGCCATTTCAATGAAACCGCACCTACACTTCTGCATACGAACGCTAGTGGTCATGGCATTGGTGGTATTCTGCTACAGCGAGACAAGTATTCACGCGAGAGGGTCGTCTCATACTCCAGCCGTGTACTGACACCTGCAGAAAAGAATTATACCATCACCGAGCAGGAGTGCCTCGCCGTCGTTTGGTCTTTACAGAAGTTTCGACCTTACCTTCACGGCCGCCACTTTACTGTGGTTACAGACCATCACGCCTTGCGCTGGCTCTCGACACTCAAGAACTTATCTGGCCGCCTTGGTCGCTGGATTCTTCGTTTGCAAGAATATGACTTTAGTATTATGTACAAGTCGGGAAAAAAACACCAAGACGTCGGCGCGCTTTCGCGCTGCCCGCTTCCTTCGGAACCATATAACGGCACCACCACGACCGCACGCGACGAGTTCTCGGCCGTCCCTTCTTCACACGTTTCATCGTTAGCTACTACGGGCCCAACTTCTTTGAACGAGTGTGGTTCATTGTTATGTCACCAACGCGCTGATCCTTACTGTCGCCGCCTCATGGACCACCTTGACGGGACTTCGCAGCCCCCTAACGCACGTCTTCGTCGACAGCTGACTCAATTCAAGCTCGACAACGGCGTCCTGTACCGCCATATCTACCATCCTGATGGTCAACGCTTGGTGCCCGTTCTACCTCGCTCTCTTCGAGCTGAAGTCCTCAAGGCATACCACGACGACATGACCGCTGGACACTTGGGATTTCAGAAAACGTACGATCGCATCAGATGTCACTACTACTGGCCGGGCTTGTCCACTAGGGTAGCGAAGTACGTTGCTTCGTGCGTGCTTTGTCAGCGTCGAAAGCTTCCCACATCAGCTCAAAGCGGACAACTACAACCACTCCCGTGTCCGCTGGAGCCATTTGAGGTAGTTGGCATCGATCTGTACGGTCCGCTTCCTATGACTGTCGCCGGTAATCGATGGATAGTTACAGCTGTCGACCATCTGACACGCTACGCCGAAACAGCTTCCGTGGCTTCTGCATCAGCTTCCCAAGTTGCTGATTTTATACTCCGAGCCCTAATCCTTCGTCACGGTGCTCCTCGTGTCATCCTGAGCGACCGTGGAAAGGCATTTCTTTCACAACTCGTTGACGAAGTGCTCAAGGCATCCGGCACCACCCACAAAACAAGCTCCAGCTACCATCCTCAAACGAACTGGCTGACTGAACGCTTTTATCGCACGCTGTCGGACATGATAGTCATGTATATCCAACCGGACCACAGAAACTGGGACGCATTTTTCCATTCGTGACTTTCGCATACAATACCTCCGTACAGCGCACAACCGGTTACTCCCCATTCTACCTCGTCCATGGTCGTTTCCCCTCTTCTTTCCTCGACGTTTCCTTCTTCTCTGTGCCTGTTAAACCATCTCCATCCACCAGTGAAGAATACGTGTCCCGGCTGCTTCATTGCCGCCAGCTGGCTCGCGTAAACGCTGAAGCAAGGCAACAGGACCGCAAGCTTGACTATGATGCCTCTCATCGCGCCGTGTCCTTCAGCCCTGGCGGTGAAGTGCTGCTTCTTACACCCATTTGCACTCCTGGCTTGTGCGACAAATTTCAACTACGCTTTATTGGCCCCTACACGGTCTTGGAGCAAACGTCTCCCGTCAACCATCGCGTGGCACCCGTTGTTCTCCCAGCGGACCGCCGCTGCCGGGCTGCAGAGATAGTCCACGTATCACGCATGAAGCCTTTTGCAAGGCGTTCTTCTTCGCTTTAACCCGCGGTCAGGATGACCGCTCTCGCGTGGGGGGGAAGTTAGTGTGGGCATTCATTAGACACATCTACCCTCCTCGTACATGGTCATCATCATGGGTGTTCGTCGTCTTCATCTGTAGTGGGAACTCGGCTTGATTGTGATCTGTGCCTCGGGTGTGGTCGCTTCACCGTGCCTTCGGGGCCTAATAAAGGTCGCGCTAACCGTTGCGTCACAATATGTTTAATTCTGTTTTTACAACCGAACCTCTCGTGCATTTTTTTGCACATGCTGCTCCTGTCATGCCTTCAATGCCTGATGTTATTTTAACACGAAAGTGTTTTATGCCGGGGTCCACCAAGTACTTCCATCACGGTTATGACGTTGATAAAATGGACGCCAACGGGTGAGAAAGAAGAAGCTAAGAAATAGTTTCGCCGCTGGAAATCGAACCCACGACTCTGCGGCCGCGACGGTAAGCGCCCGACGCTCAACCGACTAAGTCAACTCGGCAGATGATGGACACTCCACAAACGCGCCTTATATCTTTCACATATCCTCTTTCGCATGGTGCTCTCTGTTGGCGGTGTAGGTAGACGGGGCGGTGCCGCCATCTGTGAGAGGTAAAAAGAAGTAATGCGTCACGATCGACATTTACTAGCGCTTACTCCGAGATTGCGCGCGATATCGGAGGTCATGGTTAAAACGTCTCGATACCAGCGAGGGACACTGGCCGCGCTGACGTCGCCGAGGGAACCTAGAAGCAGTTACGTTGTTTGCCTTTCGCTCCGTGTTAGCATGCGCCGTCTCATCGGTGTAGTGCAAGTTCCCCATGCAGCAACGGGATTTCTCCGCCGCCGACTGCTTCGATTGCGAGAGCACCGGCTAACAAAACTGCTGCAATACGCGTTGCAAAAGGACGCGATTTCGACGGGCGAATGTCGTGCCTTGGTGGAGCGAGACAGAGGCCAGAGGGACGCAAGCGTTTGCGGTACAAGCTACGAACCTCTGCCTCCCGTGTTGCTGAAGCGCAGTGTGGTAGTGTATGCATGAACACAGGCGTCAGTAACCCATTACTAGTAAGCGCACACAGTGCCACTTCTCTCCTTAATTGACGACGTTTTGAAGAAGTGGCTGAAGTGCATATCGGGTACCAGTGTTGATTATGAGCTTGTTGATGTCATCTTTACGCACGATTCACGATTCGCTGATTTCAAATACAGTAAAACCTCGGTAATTTGTACTCGGTTAATTGGGAATCCCGGATAATTTGTATTATTTGCGCGGTCCCAAATTTTTACATGTAAATTTAACCGGATAATTGGTGCGGCCAGTCTGCGACTTCCCGGTTAATTGGCACACTTGGCCGCGACTTCCAAGATATGCAAAGGGTGTTGCGAATCTCGGAGGCTGTAACTAAAACGCATTTTTTTTTTGATGTACGGATCTCGAAGGCCATGTTTTTTTTTTACCGGAAATACGTCGTAGACGCCATGTTTTAGCAATTGCCAGGCGGCGATGCGTGCGGTTGCGATCATGATCATCATCATCTCAACAGCGATGTTAGCCACTCTAGCGAAGTGAATGTTTTGTGGAGTCTTTGTGCCATTTGGATGTCGGCTGGCGAGCATTGTGCGATTCGGTGCGACTGCTCCATTTGTCTCCTGTCTCCGCTTGAGTGTCTTCCCTGTGAATTAGTTGATTGAGGTGTGCTTGGAAGGAAGATGCCGAAGTACAAGAGCTTGTCCCTGCACGAAAAGGTGTGCTTAATTGAAGAGGCCAGCAAGTCGACGGCGTCGAAAACGGCTCTCGCCGAAAAGCACCACGTGCGTCTGTCAACGCTGTGCAACATCATCAAGAATAAGGAGAAAATTCTCGATGCTTACAGCAAGACGCACTCGTCAAAGCGTACACGAGTACGCCCGCCTACGTACGCCGACGTTGAAGCAGCTCTGATCGACTGGCTGCAGAAAGCCAACGCAGCACACCTTCCTGTGAATGGGACCATATTGCGTGAGAAGGCCAACCAGCTGGCGCTGCAACTTGGACATTCTGAGTTTAAATGCAGCAATGGATGGTTTTGCCGATTTAAGGAGCGCAACAACCTGACATTCGTGACTGTTTGTGGCGAGAGTGGCAGCGCGGATCAGTCTGTTGTCGACGGCTGGAAGCAGCACACCTTGGCTCCACTACTCGCCAAGTACGAAGCAGCAGATGTTTACATCCTTGATGAAGCTGCTCTGTTCTACAAAATGTTGCCTACGAAGACGTTCGCTTTGAAGGAGGCAGACATTAAGGGGCGGAAACAGAACAAAGATAGAATCACTGTTTTGTTTGGTGCAAGCATGTGCGGTGAGCACAAGCTGCCACTGCTTGTTATTGGGAAGACAGAAAAGCCTCGTTGTTTCAAAAATGCACGACTGCCATCCAAGGATGACCTGATCTATAAAAACAACAAGAAAGCTTGGATGACGGCTGCACTCTTTGAAGAATACGTGCGGCACCTTGACCGCAAGTTTGCGGCCGCAGGGCGCAGCGTTTTGTTCGTCGTCGATAATTGCCCAGCTCACGGCGACATTCAGAACCTGCAGGCAATCAGGCTGGTCTTTCTACCCCCGAACACGACGTCGCTATCGCAGCCGATGGACCAGGGCGTCATACACCATACCAGGAAAATATATCGCTACAATCTGTTGAAGCGAATGCTCCTTTGCTATGACAACGGAAAGGAGTATAACATTGACCTCCTCGGTGGTATTTGCCTCATTGTTCACGCATGGAGGCAGGTGGAGGCCACCGTTATTCGACGGTGTTTTGAGCACGCCGGTTTTGTGAAAGAAGAGGCAACCTCCGCTGAGTTTGCTGTCACCGCTGTCACTTGCCCGTTTGATGAAGAAGGGGAGACTCTCTGCGCTCGATATGAGGCTTTGCACGCGGACGAGGAGTGCACTCCAATCGGATTCTCCGAGTACGCAAATGTCGAGTGCACAGTGCAGACGTGTTACGCCGACATCGACAGCGAGATAGCTGCGAGATCGACCGATTCGGCCTCTAATGTTGACAGCGATGACGAGCCCTCCCGAGCACCCCCTTTGGCGGATGTCATCGATGCCTTGAGTGTTGTGCGCAGCTTCGTCGAGTGCAACGGCGGCGAGGCTGAGATGCTGCGCCTCATTGACAGGCTGGAAAATATGACTTTCAGTGCTGGGAACTACCGAACGCGTCAGTCACGCATGGAGGAATTTTTCTCCAAGTAGGCTGACTTGCCACAATAAAGGTGTGACTTCCGTACATCACGTTTTCTGGCTGATTTCTTTGATTTCGCGTTGTTTCGGATAATTGGGAATCCCGCTTAATTGGGATATTTTTCTCGATCCCGAGGCCTTCGAATTAACGAGGTTTTACTGTATATGTTCACAACTTCAACTACCACAACAGTTTAATCATGATCATGGGCGTTAGTCGTCGCGATAGAGACATGCCACTAGGCGTCAACATAGGTGCTTCGACGTCAAACGGTGCTATAGCTGCCAAACACCAATAGACATTGTAGAAGCTCTCATATATCACTACACGATAAGCACAACTTCTGTGAAGACACGTTTCACTTTCGTGTTATACCGATTCCTATGACGGAGGGATCAGCCGTGTTTTTTTCACCAGTCAGAATATGCGTACTAAGTGGCAGTAATAAGTTATCCTCATCAGCCGGTGCTGATGAAATCACCTCGAAGGTTTTAAAAAATGTCAGGTACAGATCTCTGCTATGAATCTAAACCTGCTGTTCTCATAAAACCATCACTACCAGGCACTCTTCCAGATGAGTGGAAAAAGAGCAAGTTCCAGTCTACAAATCAGGTAACTGTCAATCACTCTTAAACTATCGCCCCATATCCATCACTAGTGTCCTTTGCAAAATCATGGAACACATCACATTTTCGCATGTTTTGAATTTTTTGGACAGCAATAACTTTTTCCATCTGTCACAACATGGCTCTCATAAGGGTCTACAGTGTGACTCCCAACTAGCTTCATTTCTACATGACCTCTACTCAAATCTTGATGTAAAATTGTAACCGACATATTTTTTTTTACTTTGCGAAGACATTTGATAAAGTAGCTCATCAGCCGTCACTTGCACGCTAACGTGATAACCTGGATGAAATAATTTTTTCGTAACCAATCACCATCTGTCATTATTAACAGTACTGCTTCATAATTTCTCCCAGTAACATCAGGCGTCCACTGAGAGTTCAGTTTTATGTCCCCTATTATTCTCAATAGTATATATGAGCGGTCTACCATCTCTCACATTCGAATGTTTGCTGATGACTGCGTTCTTTATTGATCTATCAATAACAATAACATTCGCATTTCACTGCAGAATGATTCATTCCGAATGATTTAACGCTAAGTACTGGTGTGACCAGAGGATCATGGTCTTAAATCCTTAAAAATGTAAATACATGTCAATTTCTCACAGCCATAATCGATCACTTCCCTTTCACACTTGACAACACCTCCATTGACAGCGTCAACTAATTCAAGCACTTTAGGCATTACGATCACACATGACCTCAATCAACTGGTGCTCTCGTGTGACCAACATCACATCATCTGCAAGCAAAACTTTAGAATTTCTCAAACGTAAATTTGCGGTGCTCCTCAACATGAAAATTACTCGCATACAAAACATTGGTTAGACTTAAACTTGAATATGCCTCACCCTTATAGAATCCTCACCCGGTCTACCACAGCAGCACTTAAAATCCGTACAAAACCGAGTTGTAAGGTGTATTTATTCATCACTCATTCGATATCAGCGTTTTGTTGTTGAAAGAAGATTCTGGTTTGGACCCCCTAGCACAGGGGTTCTCAAACGTTCTGGCTTTGGGAACCCCAACACGGTTTTTCCAGAGTGCCGCGGAACCCCTAATTTTTATTGAGCATGAAGACAGAATGTGAGAAGGGCCAGGGGGCCCACCTGCACCAAACGAAACCGGGGGTATGACGCCTCTCTACGCGTGAAACCACACTGCCCGCGTAGGCATCTCTTTCTTTATTATCAAAGGCCATCGCCGTTGATGTAGAACCCCGATAATACTTAGACTTGTGATTCCCTACCCGCGCCGCTCCGCGAGTCACGTAAAACTCATGCTTCAGGCACCGCGCAGTGTAAGCAATGTGTTCACACAAACGAAGCGCCGGACAAACAGAGGCCTTTTTTTATTTTTTGCAAGACGAAAAAAGAGGCATGCCAGTCGCACAGCGAAGCGGCCATCGACCAATACACTGGTCGTAAAGCTAAGCCTAAATGCTTGTGTAGCCCACAGCCGGCACGAAGTGACGGCTCTTACGCGTATCAAAGCGCTCGTTGCACGTTTCGATTACAAAACCGACATAGAGCAGTGTCAAATCATCCTGTATGAAAACGTTGCCACGTGATCGCAGACGCGCCATGAGTCACTAATTGTCGTTTCAACT